>NC_088404.1:25009633-25299633 GCF_034236695.1 Oncorhynchus nerka | reverse complement strand
TGTATGTAAAAATACATCTAAAGGTGCATAGTTCTATACAAAGAAACTAGCATCATCGTACACAAAAGAGGCTCACGCTGCTGGGCCTGTACAACAGTCACACAACCTACCCTTTAATCCATTAGTAATAAATGCTGCAACTCATCTTTCATTTAATTACAGAGCAGCGTGAGGGAGTCCTACTGTGTAGACAGACCCAGAGAAGCCTCTGCTTACTGTGGAGCTGCATACTGTAGGCCACTGTGCTGGAGGAAGGCTGTGCAGGCAAATGTGGTAAAGGAAGTCTGCACAGGTAAATGTACTCAGGTAACTCTGCGCCTCCCGATGTGATAGAGTAAGTCACCATAGGACTGTTCGCACAGACAATGTGCTGGAGACCACTAACGGAGGGTGTAAACTAAAAACAGAGGGTCACAGGAGTTCTATTTAGCGTACTTTTGATTATTCCATGGGACATTCAATGTAGCGTAAGGGGTCAGGAGGACAGAGGTTATATTAAGATAGAGACCACCAGACACTGGTGCTTCAGATGGAGCTACAGTAGAGGATACCGAGACGTATTCATTCACCTGTCCAGCCAACTCCAGGCGCTTGTTGCCATAGTAGTCTCGGTCATCCACCTTGTTCTCTCCTTGGGCTAGGATCACCCTGCGCACCATCACCGCTAGGTAGATACACTTGGCCCGGAAGTTAAACTCCTTCACCTGGAGGTGGAATAGAAAACAGGGTTTGAGTCGATCCCATTTCTATGTCAATTCAGGGAGTAAACTGAAATTGTAGTTTCTTCTCAGAGAATTGAGGAAAACTGGAATTTGAACTTTAGTTCACTTCCTGAATTGACCCCAAACCTGGTAGTAAAGCCACTGAATCATGTTAACACAAGTGTGTACCTTACAAATGTGTCCACTCATAGCCATATTAATAAAGACTAGATAAGGGTACAGGTGACAAAACTAAATCATCTTATGGTATGGCGAGCATAGTGCTTTAACCCTATCAACACCTGATACTACTGATCTTTCCATAGTAAATCCCGGGCCAGAGAGGTGTGTATAAAGCGTTTTTTGGTGTGGTCAATCTGACAGCACTTACAGGTACATGAGTGAGGATGAGGGAAGCCAACAGCTCTCTGGCCTCCTCCATCTTGGTCTTCTTGGGCCCTCCCCACATGCGCTGTCTCCGCACCTTATTCCCAATGTATTTCAGAGCCTAGGGAACACAGAGGGATGAGAATACAACATCTTTAACTACACACCATTAATAAAAAAACTCTCAGATCAAAGAGACAAACTTAAAAATAACTGGAGACGTAATTCCAAAGTGATGAAAAATGTGTGACATGCACGTTCATTGTGTCGAGAAGAAAAGGACCCAAATGAACACTGAGGGATCAGAGTTGTAACGGGTCAAGTGAATCACAAAAAGCCACAACCGGATACGAGTCAGCCCTTATGCCCCCACACAACTATCACACCTGTGTCAGTGATCTTCTGTGTCATGCTCTAGAGAGAAGGTCAGAGGTCAGTGAGACTGAGCGCATCCTCCAGACCCCCACACGGCAGGCTATAACTATTGGCTACTGAGGACACCAGTGAAGAGGCATGCCATCCTGACCTGTGTATTATGCTACCATACTGGCAAAGGCAGTCACTCAGAACAGAATCACAGTTTATGTTCATGTGTAAAAACATGGGTAAAATGTGCATGGCTCTCTGTTGAATTTCAAAGTTTCAATGTGACTCTGGAGCCAACAGGTTTGCCCACCCCTGGGCTAATATCTATTTTATAGGTCTGAGGCTTAGCTTGACGTATCACGCATCAGAGGTATAATAACACTGAAAAGACATGAAAAACATGCATTCAAATCTAGTCCAAAGGCCATTGCTAGGATGCTAATATGGCCCGTATCAATGCATTGCTGGTTCCTCCTGCTAGACAAGGGTGTTAATTTCAGACAAATTGGTCCACTGCATTCAACGACACATGTCAAAGAGGACATGTTGGCCTATTAAGTAAATTACTTGATGAGGCGGAATATTCTTTAATTGCTAGGCATTACAAAGGCTGTGTCCCAAACTCAAGACATCAACACATTCTATTGAGAGCTGTTAAAATCTGGGTATTTGAAACAGTCAAGTCCTACTCCTTAGACAATATAATCAGGTCAAATGGTCAGGGGAAAAGGCCTAGTAAAAGCCATGCATTCACTGGTTGTCAGAGTTCACTCAAATAACAAAATTACTTTTCCTTGCTTTGAAAGAACAGGACAAAGGAGAGACTGCAATCCATGCTTTGGGTTTATTTACCTAACCACTGTCACCAACTTAACTTTGTCAATGTACCCCAAATAACAATGTTATACATGTAATTCATTCCAAAATCATCTCAAAGTAACTTGAAAAAGGGAATGATTTAAAGTTTTGTTGAGTTAATTTGGGCATCACAACATGCTAACAACTTAAGTTACATGTATCACCTGTTCCTCCCAGGCCAGTGTGATTTAGAAACCTCTGACATAGGTTCACCAGACTGAAGCAGGTTCCAGAGAAGGAAGAGAGGGAATCATGTACCTGTATCTCAGTGAAGATCTGGGCTTTCTGGCACTCTTCCAGGCTGGGGGAGAAGTTAGCCATGACGTGCTCCTCTGTCCCAATCATCTGCACTATCTCCTGGTCACTCTCCACACCCATAGCCTGTGTGAGGTGGATAGAGGGGGTTGAGGTACGGGAGGACATTCTATTATTAGAGGGTTTGATATAAAGGAGATGAAATGTGGGAGGGAAAGGATGGAGGGAAGGTATGATGGCAGAATAGGAGGAGGTGGAGGTTTAAGGGCGAGGATTGAGGTGGATGACAGAGGTATCAGGGAAGTATGGAGAGGTGGGGGAATTTGAAGGAGGGCATATGGTGGAGAGGTACAAGTGAAAGAATGATGAAGTGGAAGAGAAAGAGGTATAAAGGACTTAAAAGAGGATGGGAGAAGAAAAGAGGAGTGGCTGGAAGATGGAGGAGATAAAGGGATAAGTACAGACAAGCAAAGAGATGAGGCAGAAGTCACAAGGTTCTCTGATTTTTGCTTATGCTAATGAGGAGCTGTGGGATTGGGGCTGGCTGGCCCACAATGCCGCTTGTCGGAGTTTGTAATACCAACAGGTTTCAAGCAGACCACCATAGGCCCTGTGCCCAAGAACACTAAGGTAACCTGCCTAAATTACTATTGACCCAAAGCACTCACAGTTGTAGCCATGAAATGCTTTGAAAGACTCACACCAACACCATTATCCCAGAAACCCTAGACCCACTCCAATGTGCATACTGCACCAACAGATCTGACGCAATCTCTATTGCACTCCACACTGCCCCTTCCCATCTGGACAAAAGGAACACCTATGTCAGAATGCAATTCATTGACTCCAGCTCAGCATTCAACACCATAGTGCCCTCAAAGCTGATCAAGAAGCTAAGGACCCTGGGACTAAACACCTCCCTCTGCAACTGGATCCTGGACTTCCTGACGGGCCGCCCCCAGGTGGTATGGGTAGGTAACAAAACATCTGCCACGCTGATCCTCAACACGAGGGCCCCTCAGGTGTGTGCTCAGTCCCCTCCTGTACTCCCTGTTCACTCATCACTGCACAGACAGACTCCAACACTATCATTAAGTTTGCTGATGACAACAGTGTTAGGCCTGATCACCGACAACAATGAGACAGCCTATAGGGAGGTCAGAGACCTGACCGTGTGGTGCAAGGACAACAACCTCTCCCTCAACGTGATCAAGACAAAGGAGATGATTGTGGACTACAGGAAAAGGAGGACCTAGCGAGCACGCCCCCATTCTCATCGACGGGGCTGTATTTGTATTTTTGATATGGTCGCAAAGCTAACTAAAAAGCAGCATTCCCCAAGAGAGGATGGCTTTCAATTCAGCAGCGATAAATTCATGAACTTCTTTGAGGAAAAGATCATGATCATTAGAAAGCAAATTACAGACTCCTCTTTAAATCTGCGTATTCCTCCAAAGCTCAGTTGTCCTGAGTCTGCACAACTCTGCCAGGACCTAGGATCAAGGGAGACACTCAAGTGTTTTAGTACTATATCTCTTGACACAATGATGAAAATAATCATTGCCTCTAAACCTTCAAGCTGCATACTGGACCCTATTCCAACTAAACTACTGAAAGAGCTGCTTCCTGTGCTTGGCCCTCCTATGTTGAACATAATAAACGTCTCTCTATCCACCGGATGTGTACCAAACTCACTAAAAGTGGCAGTAATAAAGCCTCTCTTGAAAAAGCCAAACCTTGACCCAGAAATTATAAAAATCTAAATCGGCCTATAGCGAATCTCCCATTCCTCAGAATTTTTTGGGGAAAAGCTGTTGCGCAGCAACTCACTGCCTTCCTGGAGACAAACAATGTATACGAAACGCTTCAGTCTGGTTGTAGACCCCATCATACCAATGAGACTGCACTTGTGATGGTGGTAAATGACCTTTTAATGACCTTTTAATGGAGTCAGACCGAGGCTCTGCATCTGTCCTCGTGCTTCTAGACCACCACATTCTTTTGGAGAGATTGGAAACCCAAATGGGTCTACACGGACAAGTTCTGGCCTGGTTTAGATCTTATCTGTTGGGAAAGGTATCAGTTTGTCTCTGTAGATGGTTTGTCCATAAATTTCAGTGTTCCTCAAGGTTCCGTTTTAGGACCACTATTGTTTTCACACACATATATATATATTACCTCTTGGTGATGTCATTCGGAAACATAATGTTAACTTTTACTGCTATGCAGATGACACACAGCTAGCTGTACATTTCAGTGAAACATTGTGAAGCCCCAAAATTGCCCTCGCTGGAAGCATGTGTTTCAGACATAAGGAAGTGGATTGCTGCAAATGTTCTACTTTTAAACTTGGACAAAACAGAGATGCTTGTTCTCGGTCCCAAGAAACAGATATCTTCTGTTGAATCTGACAATTAATATTGATGGTTGTACAGTAGTTTTAAATAAAACTGTTTAGGACCTCGGCATTACTCTGGACCCTGATCTGCCTTGCATTTTTCCATCTACATAACATCGCAAAAATCTGAAACTTTCTGTCCAAAAATGATGCAGAAACATTAATCCAGCCTTTTGTCACTTCTAGGTTAGACTATTGCAATGCTCTACTCTCCAGCTACAGCACTAAATAAACTTCAGTTAGTTCTAAACACGGCTGCTAGAATCTTGACTAGAACAAAACAAAATTGATCATATTTCTCCAGTGCTAGCCTCTCTAAACTGGCTTTCTGTTAAGGCAAGGGCTGATTTCAAGGTTTTACTGCTAACCTACAAAGCATTACATGGGCTTGCTCCTACCCATCTTTCCGGTCCTGCCGTACATACCTACACGTACGCTATGGTCACAAGACGCAGACCTCCTAATTGTTCCTAGAATTTCTAAGCAAACAGCTGGAGGCAGTGCTTTCTCCTATAGACCTCCATTTTTATGGAATGGTCTGCCTACCCGTGTGAGAGACGCAGACTCGGTCTCAACTTTTAAGTCTTTATTGAAGACTCATCTCTTCAGTAGGTCCTATGATTGAGTGTAGTCTGGCCCAGGAGTGTGAAGGTGAACGGAAAGGCACTGGAGCAACGAACCGCCTTGCTGTTTCTGCCTGGCCGGTTCCCCTCTCTCCACTGGGATTCTCTGCCTCTAACCCTATTAGAGGGGCTGAGACACTGGCTTACTGGTGCCCTTCCATGCTGCCACTGACGTGATCTTCTTGTCTGGGTTGGCGCGCCCCGCCCCCCCCTTGGGTTGTGCCATGGCGGAGTTCTTTGTGGGCTATACTTGGACTTGTCTCTGGATGGTAAGTTGATGGATGAAGAGATTCCTCTAGTGGTGTGGGGGGTGTGCTTTGGCAAAGTGGGTGGGGTTATATCCTGCCTATTTGGCCCTGTCCGGAGGTTACATTGGATGGGGCCACAGTGTCTCCCGACCCCCCTGTCACAGCCTTCAGTATCGGGGGAAGGGGGAGATACTCTGAATGATCGGCTATGAAAAGCCAACTGACATTTACCCCTGAGGTGCTGACCTGTTGCACCCTCGACAAGCACTGTGATTATTATTATTTGACCCTGCTGGTCATCTATGAACATTTGAACATCTTGGCCATGTTCTGTTATAATCTCCACCCGGCACAGCCAGAAGAGAACTTTGCATTGCCCATTGTATCCTGGAAGGATATTGATCTCATCCCGTCAGTAGAGGATGCCTGGGTATATTTTTAAATGCCTTCCTAACTATCTTAAATAGGCATGCCCCATTCAATAAATTTAGAACCAGGAACAGATATAGCCCTTGGTTCTCCCCAGACCTGACTGCCCTTAACCAACACAAAAACATCCTATGGCGTTCTGCATTAGCATCGAACAGCCCCCGTGATATGCAGCTGTTCAAGGAAGCTAGAAACCATTATACACAGGCAGTTAGAAAAGCCAAGGCTAGCTTTTTCAAGCAGAAATTTGCTTCCTGCAACACTTACTCAAAAAAGTTCTGGGACACTGTAAAGTCCATGGAGAATAAGAACACCTCCTCCCAGCTGCCCACTGCACTGAAGATAGGAAACACTGTCACCACTGATAAATCCACCATAATTGAGGATTTCAATAAGCATTTTTCTACGGCTGGCCATGCTTTCCACCTGGGTACTCCTACCCCGGTCAACAGCACTGCACCCCCCACAGCAACTCGCCCAAGCCTTCCCCATTTCTCCTTCTCCCAAATCCAGTCAGCCGATGTTCTGAAAGAACCGCAAAATCTGGACCCCTACAAATCAGCTGGGCTAGACAATCTGGACCCTTTCTTTCTAAAATGATCTGCCGAAATTGTCGCCACCCCTATTACTAGCCTGTTCAACCTCTCTTTCTGAGATTCCCAAAGATTGGAAAGCAGCTGCGGTCATCCCCCTCTTCAAAGGGGGGAACACTCTTGAACCAAACTGCTACAGACCTATATCTATCCTACCCTGCCTTTCTAAACTCTTCGAAAGCCAAGTCAACAAACAGATTACCGACCATTTCGAATCTCACCATACCTTCTCTACTATGCAATCTGGTTTCAGAGCTGGTCATGGGTGCACCTCAGCCATGCTCAAGGTCCTAAACGATATCTTAACCGCCATCGATAAGAAACATTACTGTGCAGCCGTATTCATTGATCTGGCCAAGGCTTTCGACTATGTCAATCGCCACATCCTCATCGGCAGACTCGACAGCCTTGGTTTCTCAAATGATTGCCTCGCCTGGTTCACCAACTACCTCTCTGATAAGAGTTCAGTGTGTCAAATCAGAGGGTCTGCTGTCCGGACCTCTGGCAGTCTCTGGGGGTGCCACAGGGTTCAATTCTTGGACTGACTCTCTTCTCTGTATACATCAATGATGTCGCTCTTGCTGCTGGTGAGTCTCTGATCCACCTCTACGCAGACGACACCATTCTGTATACTTCTGGCCCTTCTTTGGACGCTGTGTTAACAACCCTCCAGGCAAGCTTCAATGCCATACAACTCTCCTTCCGTGGCCTCCAATTGCTCTTAAATACAAGTAAAACTAAATGCATGCTCTTCAACCGATCGCTGCCTGCACCTGCCCGCCTGTCCAACATCACTACTCTGGACGGCTCTGACTTAGAATACGTGGACAACTACAAATACCTAGGTGTCTGGTTAGACTGTAAACTCTCCTTCCAGACCCACATCAAACATCTCCAATCCAAAGTTAAATCTAGAATTGGCTTCCTATTTCGCAACAAAGCATCCTTCCCTCATGCTGCCAAACATACCCTTGTAAAACTGACCATCCTACCAATCCTCGACTTTGGCGATGTCATTTACAAAATAGCCTCCAATACCCTACTCAACAAATTGGATGCAGTCTATCACAGTGCAATCCGTTTTGTCACCAAAGCCCCATATAATACCCACCATTGCGACCTGTACGCTCTCGTTGGCTGGCCCTCGCTTCATACTCGTCGCCAAACCCACTGGCTCCATGTCATCTACAAGACCCTGCTAGGTAAAGTCCCCCCTTAGCTCGCTGGTCACCATAGCATCTCCCACCTGTAGCACACGCTCCAGCAGGTATATCTCTCTAGTCACCCCCAAAACCAATTCTTCCTTTGGCCGCCTCTCCTTCCAGTTCTCTGCTGCCATTAACTGGAACGAACTACAAAAATCTCTGAAACTGGAAACACTTATCTCCCTCACTAGCTTTAAGCACCAACTGTCAGAGCAGCTCACAGATTACTGCACCTGTACATAGCCCACCTATAATTTAGCCCAAACAACTACCTCTTTCCCTACTGTATTTATTTATTTAGCTCCTTTGCACCCCATTATTTTTATTTCTACTTTGCACATTCTTCCACTGCAAATCTACCATTCCAGTGTTTTACTTGCTATATTGTATTTACTTTGAAACCATGGCCTTTTTTGCCTTTACCTCCCTTATCTCACCTCATTTGCTCACATTGTATATATACTTGTTTATATTGTATTATTGACTGTATGTTTGTTTTACTCCATGTGTAACTCTGTGTCGTTGTATGTGTCGAACTGCTTTGCTTTATCTTGTCCAGGTCGCAATTGTAAATGAGAACTTCTCAACTTGCCTACCTGGTTAAATAAAGGTGAAAAAAAAAAAAAAAAAAAAGTCCCAACACTGATTTTATATTAGATTAGCTGATTTCATATCAGCTAATTAGTTCTTAATTGGTAGTACAAGTGGGTTCCACTACCAACACATTGAACAACAACGCTGAACAGGTTAGAGAAGTGGCAGAGGCTGGCATTATCTTTATTCTGTAGTCGAACAGCGCCACCATGTGGACTTGAAATTCTTACCTTGAATATAATGGCAATGGGGGCATCCTCTGACAGTGCGTTGTGTCTTAGGTAGAAGCGTCCCTGCTTAACGATCATATTGGTCCTGCTCTTCTTCTCATGGGTGGAACTGTAACCTCATGACAAAGCACGAGTGGAGAATGGTGGTTAGTGAACTGAGGATTGGATAAACACATGCGGATACAGAGTACAGTCTTACAATGATAAAGCACTCAAGTAAGCAATACATGAGAACACAATAAACTGCATCAATCCTGAAAGAAAGTAGGTATTGTTGGGTTCTGAGAATATGAAATATACTTATTCATTTCACTGAGGGAGAGAGGGTCATGTATAATGTTTACATTATGTCAGGATATGTTATTGTAAGCCATCAGGGATCCTTTGGGAGGGATCCTCTGGGAGAAGAGACACCGTCTCGTACCAGTCACCATGACAGCCGTGAGTTGGGGAGGAGTGAGCACTTTGGGGCAGAGGTCAGGTCAGATGAAGTGAGGAAGAACAGATATCACTAAGGTTCTGTCTAGCAACCTTAGTGATATCTGTTCAGATGTGTAGGAGGATACTCAGCAGAGGAGAAAGGGTTAAATATCAGTGCTTGTGTGAACATGTCGTCGTCTGTACAGCCGTTTGACCCTTTGGGATGAATAAACTTGGTTTAAGATTTCATAGTGTCTGTCGAGTTGTTACTCTAATAATTAGAACCTAACAGTATGAAAATACCAACAGGAGCAAAGTGTCTCCACCAAACTGCAGCTGGAGCCTAAGTAGGGAGGCTAACAATCGGGTCAAGTCATTCTAAATACGAGTGACATCACCTGGTCACAGAGGCTCCTACTGCCCCCTTCCTGTCCTGCTCCACAATGATGCGGTTCTTTGACAGCTGCTCCTGGATCAGAATGACCTTCTCCTGACCTTTGACAATGAAATAGCCCCCTGTGGATGTAGAGACAAGGACACAAATTCACACCTATGCATTCTGATGCTCGGCACTACAGTAATCATCCTTGGGATGGGCAATTCTGGTCCTACAAGGCCACTGTGTGCATGTTTTTTTTTATCTAGCCCAGCTCTAACACACCTGGTTAGACTAATGTGGTCTAAATTGAAAATCGTCACTAGTTGATTACTTGAATCAGTGCTGGGCTGGAACAAGTCTTCACATACTGCAGGTGCCTGCCCCCCCCCCCATGCAAGGGCGTTCAGCTAGGTGTTGCTTACCTGGGTCCAGAGGGCACTCGTTGAGTTTGGAGTACTCCATGTGCGTCTTCCCCGTGAGGACACAGTTAGAGCTGCGCAGCATGATGGGCATCCTGGGTAGAATATAGTTCAACGCACTGTTAGTAGGAAAATCTCAGAGAGAGAGTGGTGCAAACAATACACATTCTATAGGAAGTTAAACATGTACTACCAAAGCAGTGAACTTCAGTGAGGTAAGAACTGGTTAGTACCTTCCCCGTAGTGTGATAAAGAGAGGGTTTGCAGAGAGGGAGAGAACAGTACCTTCCGATGGGCAGAGCATTGCGGATGATTCTCTGACTGCCACGGGTGTACTCGATGTCCACTGTGATGGGTGCAGAGTAAGTCATGTCCCTGAGACGACACTGGTGGAAACAATGCGGCTTTAAAGTATTCACAAATCTTCATTTTTATCTCAAAGTGTGCTAAAATTCAGCTGTGGGTTGAGGAAGACCCAATATGTATATATTGTAATGTCCTCCTAGTTAAGCACAGAGACTATTCAACTGTGTGACACTATTATGCAATGGTTTGTGATATTTTTGCAGGGAAGGGGAAACAGACTAGATTCACCTCGTGTGGAGACACTGGTCTGGTTACATTGAAGCTCTCTTCAACATCAGGCATGCCAACGTATATATTGAGGTACCTGGAAATGGGACGTTGGTGTTATTTTAGTTTTCAAAATTATAGTGTAGTTTGCCATGGATTTTAAGTAAGCACATTCTTCAAAAAAATAGTCTTGACTGCTTGTTGCGTGTCTGCCTTGTAAGTAAAAAGTTGCTGGTTTAAGAAGGCTTTGAACCAGCAACATCGCATTCCCACCAATGTTTGTTGTTGTTGGATGGCATGTATAGGGAGTAGGACCAGCAGCTTACTTTAGGTACCACATGGGATCAGCATCACTTGTGATCTTTTCATTTGCTTTCATTATCTTCTTTATCTGTAATAAACCACACAAATGCTCAAATTTAGACATAGCTTGGTTAGCTACAAAATACACTTGCAAAATACTGCCATATGGAAGTAGGCCTTGAACCAGAATCTGGCCTTACAAGAGACTCTGATATGGCAAAACTCCTTTAAGCCCAGGAAGCAGCCATTCACCAGCTTTTCAAGCTTAATATCAAAATACGTTCGTTACTCAGCAATTATGGAGTTTTGATTAGCAACTATAGTCATTTACTGCAGTCACAGCCAGTGTGTACTTCCAAAAAATATCTAAATACAAAGTTACATGCAGCTGAAAAAAAATGCCTCCTCGGCACCTCCAAGCTGTTGAAGACTTAAAACATGTGCATAGCACTAAGGTTTGTGCTATTGGGGATCCTTGGGACGTGAGCAATTTACATTGGCGGTGTAACCTTACTGTCATGCACAGGTCATAAGTCTCCAGCACACTACAGAGGTGCCGAAGAGGCATTTTTTCAGTTGCATGTAACCTTTCATTTAGACCTTTTTTGGAAGTACATACCGACCGTGACCGCAGTAAGTGACTATAGTTGCTAATCAAAAATCCGTATTTTGTGAGTAACAAACATATTTTGATATTATTAATCTTGAAAAGCTGGTGAATGACAAATTGAATGGCTACTTCCTGGGCTTAAAGGAGATTCACCATATCAATGTCTTCTGTAAGCCCAGATTCTGGTTCAGCCCAGCCTAAACTGCTGATATGTTTTTTTCATGTGGCCATTCTATACATTATATTTCTATCCTTATGTTACACCAAGTGATGAAACTGTTGCTTTACCTCCACATTGATGAAGTAGTTGAAGGAGTCAATGTGCTGTTTCACCAGACCTTTCACCTGAAATATCAGACATTAATAGAGGGACTAGAGATGGCAAAGAGACAGTAAAAGTGAAGAATGAAGTGAAAGACAATTATCCGGGTGCATTTGGAATTCAGCTATTCAGCTATATCCACTATATCGTAGAAATAGCAAAAACTCTTACCTTCAAAAAAGCTGGCAATAGTTTCCATTTTTCCTATGGAAAAAAAAAAGAAACAATAATACACATCAGGATGTAGCTAGGAGTTGGTATCTAGCTGGCTCCCTAGGCGGCATTCTGCCTTCTCCCTACAGTTTTCAGCCATTAGCTTCGCCTGGCTCATGTGAACTACAATCCCGACACTGTTTTAAAACGTCAATAATCATCTCTTACTATACAGCTTTCTAAACGTTTGGCCCTCATCTTTCAGTTTTGCACAGATCCATGCAGCTATGGGTGCCTCCATCTGACAAAACTACACGTCTGCTACACTTCCTGAGATACCCCAGGGAGGAAGAGGTAAAGAGAGCGGCCCAACTCTGCAGAAAATATGTCTCCCTCCGTCTCCCTCCTTGTTTTCCCGCACACCAAGCAAGGAGTTTTTCTATGGAGGTCAATGAGAAAGTGTCAAATTAGGTCAACAAAAAAAAATGAGTGGCTTATTTGAAATGAATAGAAATGTCTTAATGCTTAGGTTGTTACAAGTGTATTGCTATATGGCCCCTGAGTGGCGAAGCGGTCTAAGACACTGCATCTCAGTGCAAGACGCATCACTACAGTACCTGGTTCAAATCCGGCCGTGATTGGGAGTCCCACAGGGTGGAGCACAATTGGCCCAGCGTTGTGCGGCTTCGGCCGTCATTGTAAATAAGAATTTGTTCTTAACTGACTTGCCAAGTTAAATAAAGCTTAAATAAAAATGTATATAAGTAGGACATATGACATCAGCGCAGCTTAGCTTTGAGAAAACAAACACTATCGGAGTGGTCTCGAGATGGCTATGCATACTCATGCAATGAGGCTAGTCGCATAGCATCTTTCTCCATTGAATATAGGCAGTTGACGTCAACAACTCTCATCGAATATATATTTTTTTAATATTAAAATAATGAGATGTGTCCAATCCAAAGAAAGGCATGAGCTAGACAGCGATGTGCCATTTTGTGTCTTGTCAGTATATCCATAAGCTTTGGTTACACTAACACACAAGTGTTCAGCGCATTCTAGATAGCTAGTTGTCTTCCGTAAACAAGTGCTGTAACATGGAGATATGGCTGTGTGGTAACAATAACCCTATCAAGGTGTATAATTTTATCCTTTTGGTTTTTGAAAATTATTTATTGCTGATATGAAAGATAACGACGCCTGTCAACAAAAATCCCCCTTACAGAAGATGCTTTGTCCAATGATTTATGTGTAATGGAACTGAGTTAAGATCAAGAGCTAGTATCTAGCTAGCCTGGCACCCAGAAATACGTTTGATTCAGGTAAGTTTCCTATTAGGACCTCTACAAGACAGAATATTGAATAATACAAATAAATTTGACCGTATGGTTGGTCCTTTTGGCAGTAGGAATGGGAGACAATATAGTCACAGGAAAGTATAATAAACTTTTCAAAGCGCTGGTAGCGCATTCAACTTTTTATCAACTGAAGCATGTGCACAAGATACAAATACATGCATCAGATGCATGCGTACTTCGAGATTGTGCATGTGTTTACATGGTTCTGCCCATATGATTTTTATCAATGGGGGGGGTCTAATCCGGAATGCTGATTGGCTAAAACCACATTCCAGCCGGTGTTAATTCCACAAATTATCACCAGCAAAATCTTTGACATTAAAATGCCTATTTACTCTGTTCCATCTGACTGCGCAATCCACTGTCGCATCAGCCCAGCAATTTATATACTTGATCTCCACTATAAAAACCATCTAGACATTCTCACAATTCTTTTAGACTAACATTTAGTTTTCAACAGCGGAGAATTCTATAAACCTTGCTGTCCGTCTCTCCGACATTGTTTCAATATTAAAATCTGATCTCCAGCTGTCCCATATAATGAACGAGTCTGGAGGAGACAGATAGGTAGGCAGCCGAAATCATGAATCAGCTGGCATCCATTTTTATGGATATATACAGTTGTGGCCAAAAGTTGAGAATGACACTAATATTAATCGTCAAAGTCTGCTGCCTCAGTTTATATCATGGCCATTTGCCTATACTCCAAAATGTTATGAAGAGTGATCAGATGAATTGCAATTAATTGCAAAGTACCCCTTTGCCATGCAAATGAACTGAATCCCCCAAAAACATTTCCACTGCATTTCAGCCCTGCCACAAAAGGACCAGCTGACATCATGTCAGTGATTCTCTCGTTAACACAGGTGTGAGTGTTGACGAGGACAAGGCTGGAGATCACTCTGTCATGCTGGTAAAGTTTGAATAACAGACTGGAAGCTTCAAAAGTAGGGTGGAGCTTGGAATCATTGTTCTTCCTCTGTCAACCATGGTTATATGCAAGGAAACACGTGCCGTCATCATTACTTTGCACAAAAAGGGATTCACAGGCAAGGATATTGCTGCCAGTAATATTGCACCTAAATCAACCATTTATCGGATCATCAAGAACTTCAAGGAGAGCAGTTCAATTGTTGTGAAGAAGGCTTCAGGGCACCCAAGAAAGTCCAGCAAGCGCTAGGACCATCTCTTCAAGTTGATTCAGCTGCGGGATACAGTACAGAGCTTGCTCAGGTATGGCAGCAGGCAGGTGTGAGTTCATCTGCACGCACAGTGAGGCAAAGACTTTTGGAGAATGGCCTGGTGTCAAGAAGGGCAGTAAAGAAGCCAGGAAAAACATCAGGGACAGACTGATATTCTGCAAAAGGTACAGGGATTGGACTGCAGAGGACTGAGGTAAAGTCATTTTCTCGGAATCCCCTTTCCGACTGTTTGGGGCATCCGGAAAAAAGCTTGTCCGGAGATGACAAGGAGAGCGCTACCATCAGTCCTGTGTCATGCCAACAGTAAAGCATCCTGAGACCATTCATGTGTGGGGTTTCTTCTCAAGCCAAGGGAGTGGGCTCACTCACAATTTTGCCCAAGAACACAGCCATGAATAAAGAATGGTACCAACACATGCTCCGAGAGCAACTTCTCCCAACCATCCAGGAACAGTTTAGTGACGAACAATGCCTTTTCCAGCATGATGGAGCACCTTGCCATAAGGCACAAGTGATAACTAAGTGTCTCGGAAACAAAACATTGATATTTTGGGTCCATGGCCAGGAAACTCCCCAGACTTTAATCCCATTGAACTTGTGGTCAATCCTCAACAGGCGGGTGGACAAACAAAAACACACATTCTGACAAACTCCAAGAATTGATTATGCAAGAATGGGCTGCCAAGTCAGGATGTGGCCCAGAAGTTAATTGATAGCATGCCAGGGCAGATTGCAGTGGTCTTTAAAAAGAAGGGCCAACACTGCAGATATTGACTCTTTGCATCAACTTCATGTAATTGTCAATAAAATCTTTTGACACTTATGAAATGCATGTAATTATACTTCCGTAGTCCATAGTAACATCTGACAAAAATATCTAAAGACACTGAGGCAGCAACCTTTGAAAATGAATATGTGTCATTCTCAACTTTTGGCCACGACTGTACAAAGAAATGTCAATTGAAAAAAGGTCAAATGAACCTAAGGGCATCTAGTTTGCAGTCTTTCCAGGTTCAGTTTAAAATGATTGTGTTAACTGAGTTGTTGGCTAGCTTCTCTGAACAAGTGTCCAGTGACGAGTGAGCACATTTTCGATCCCAGGCAAAATTGCTCCTCATTAGCTCATTGTTATCGATGTATCCAAATAAATATCACTAGAAAACAGCTTAAACAAATACGGCTACTTTGCTGTTATTCCTTTAGCACGAACGACCAGCCGGGTTGGGTAGCAACGCTAGATTTGTGTCGTGACTATATCTTGTGGAAGGATGAAATAAATCATTATTTTAATGTTGGTAACCTATTGTACAAAAGTGATAATGCCCGAGAATGCGGTGTTTGGAGGATATATTGGCACCGGTGTTAGGCCCGGAACGATGTCGAGTACCGGCAAACCGTGCCAATATATCCTCCAAACACCGGCATCTCGGGCATTTTCACTTAAAGGTCGTGAGGGAGCTTTCCTGATTCAAACGCAGATTTCTGCCTTAGAACTCAATGCAATTCAACGTCGGGTTTCTAGGCAAGTAGCTAGCTAACTTAGCTAAAAACGACATGCGTTCGCTAACGTTACATTGAAAATGAAAACACATAGCAGGTGGCAATGTGCAAACTGCACACCACTCCCGCGTATCTGTTCGCCCAGTCATCCTATTGTGCTAATGCAACAATATAATTACCTCTATAGTATTGACAGGAGCCGCGAGCTGCTGGTGAGTCATATCTCCAAACTCCTCTCCAAGGATTTCCATGATTTTTATTGTTTGTGTGAAAACGTGTAAACACCAGAACACATTTCCAATGTTTCTCCTGCAACCGGAAGCCGCTACAGCATGTACGCTTCGATGTGTCACAGCAAAAAACTACCGTGCTGAACAAGAAAACTTTACCAGATACTTCTTCTGTGGTTTGTATATGGCTGTTGGTAGACATCTTTAAGTGTATGACCACGACCAACTGGACTGGAGTGTGGACCAGACAGGAAAGGTATAAATGCGAAACGAAATACATAATTACTCACACCCCCTGAATATTTTCTCAGCAGTTCACTTATGCTTGGCTCTTCAACACCATTACTCATTAAATCTGATAACAATCTCTCCCTTTCCCTCCCATATGGCTGGCACTGAAATAGCACATGTTCCACTGTCTCCATCTCCTCCTGACAGTGATCACACTTCCCCGTCAATGTTTTCCTACCAATTTCAATATACTGTTGTGTGTCCCAGTCTTAGATTACACTTTCTCTCTTGACCAGAGGACCTCCCCGCCCCCATCAGTGCATATATTCAAGACACCAAAGTACTGAGTTCTTAAATGTTCACTTACAATATTTACTGGATCTACTCCTTCCTCACCAGCTCTTACCCTCTCAAGAAACCCTAGGTTTATAATTGACTTAGTGAGCAACCAAGGTGGGATAGCAGGAAGAACCACAGAGGGGCTGAACTCCTTCCCAAACAGTCCCATCTCTGTCGCCATGGCTCATGCTATTACCTATCCACACAAAACTTGTATTCAGATCTTGTTCATGCTCCCAGCACTCTAGGAGCACTTTTTTTGTAGGATGTGTAACCTTATGTCCTTGAAGATTTACCCAATATGTCATGGTTAGTTGTTGTTGTCTTGTCAACTTTAACGGCATTATCAGATACTGAGTTTCACAAATATTTTTTTTTTACCACACATGTAATCCAGCTAAGGAATGTATAGGGCAATTCCATGGTAACGAAACTGGGCTGAATTGCTCAGTAGAGTACAGTACAGAAGAGAACAGTAGAGTACATACAGCAGTACAGCAATACTCAACTTTTTTTAAACTTTACTGTACTCTACTGTACTGTGTTCTCTAAACTTGTGAAAACTTAGACGTCTATGATTGGTTTAGATTTGGTCTGGTCCGGACCAAATCTGAACCAATCATGGAGGTCTAGGTTTTGACCAAATCAAGGCTGGTCTGAACCGGATCAAAAATCAACATCTGTGGACGTTGAAAAAGAACACCGGACCATAACAAAAAAGGATGTCTGTGGGCATTGAAATCAAGGCCAGGGGGGACTGACTAAATGTCAACTACTTCTCAAGGTCCATGGGTCCATTGGTCGGTGCTCAGTGGGTAAGGATGCTCGTTACAGTAAAGGAAAAGAGAGGTGGCATTAGGGAGAGAAATGTGTAAATATCTCAAAGAAATGTGGGATTTTGGTGATGAAATTACAAGGCACAGGGCAATGTTTCTTATACTTACAGAAGGCAAATAATTTATCCAAAACTAAATCAACAGTTTGATTTATTAGGGAAGTATTCAGACCCCTTGACATTTCCCAAAGTTTGTTACGTTACACCCTTATTCTAAAATTGATTAAATAGATTTTTCCCCTTAACAATCTACACACAATACCCCATAATGGCAAAGCAAAAACTGAAAATCACATTTACTTAAGTATGCAGACCCTTTACTCAGTACTTTGTTGAAGCACCTTTGACAGCGATTACAGCCTCGAGTCGTCTTGGGTATGATGCTACATGCTTGGCACACATGTATTTGGGGAGTTTCTCCCATTCTTCTCTGCAGACCTTCTCAAGCTCTGTCAGGTTGGATGTGGAGTGTTCCTGCACAGCTATTTTCAGGTCTCTCCAGAGATGTTTGATCGGGTTCTGAGTGCTCTGGAGCAGATTTTCAACAAGGTTAAAACTCTGTACTTTGATCAGTTCATCTTTCCCTCAATCCTGACTAGTCTCCCGGTCCCTGTCGCTGAAAAACATCCCCACAGCATGATTCTGCCACCCCCATGCTTCACCGTAGGGATGGTGCTAGGTTTCCTCCAGATATGACGCTTGGCATTCAGGCCAAAGAGTTCAATCTTGGTTTCATCAGACCAGAGAATCTTGTTTCTCGTGGTTTGAGAGTCCTTTAGGTCCCCTTTGGCAAACTCCAAGCGGGCTGTCATGTGCCTTCTACTGAGGACTGGCTTCTGTTAGGCTACTCTACCATAAAGGCCTGATTGGTGGAGTGCTGCAGAGATGGGAGAACCTTCCAGAAGGACAACCATCTCCACAGGGGAACTCTGGAGCTCTGTCAGAGTGACCATTGGGTTCTTGGTCACCTCCCTGACCAAGGCCCTTCTCCCCTGATTGCTCATTTCTGCCAGGCGGCCAGCTCTAGGGAGAGTCTTGGTGGTTTCAAACTTCCATTTAAGAATGATGGAGGCCACTGTGTTCTTGGGACCTTCAATGCTGCAGACATTTTTTGGTACCCTTCCCCAGATCTGTGCCTTGACACAATCCTGTCTCGGAGCTCTACGGACAATTCCTTCGACCTCATGGCTTGGTTTTTGCTCTGACATGCACTGTCAACCGTGGGACCTTATATAGACAGGTGTGTGCCATTCCAAATCATGTCCAATTAATTGAATTTACCACAGGTGGACTCCAATCAAGTTGTAGAAACATCTCAAGGATGATCAATGGAAACAGGATGCACCTGAGCTCAATTTCGAGTTTCATAGCAAAGGGTCTGAATACTTATGTAAAAAAGGTATTTCTGTTTTTTTATTTGTAATACATTTGCAAAAATGTCTAAAAACCTGTTTTCGCTTTGTCGTTATGGGGCATTGTGTGTAGATTGATGGGAAAAAAATATTTACCGGTAATCAATTTTAGAATTTGGAAAAAGTGAAGGGGTCTGAATACTTTGATATTAGCTGGTAGGAGTCTTTACTTAAAGATGATTGTGTTTTGATGTATTTCTAATGCCTTTGAAGACTTTTTCTGGTAGATGTTTTCTAAGACCCCCTTTCCATCTGTTTGATCAGATGGAAAGGGGGTCAAAGCCTTTATTTTTCCTAATATTTAGGATAGAAAATGGTTGTAAAATTTAAATATGCCTCCATAAAAAATGTTTTTGACTCTTTGATTTAATTTGGCACAAGATTTGACATGTTCCTATGAACTTCACATGTTGGCGCTCATGGGTCCTTTTACATGGAAATGCCCTGTAGTAGCAAGCCTGCAATCTGTTTGCAATTGGGTACAGTGCTTTCAGAAATTATTCATACCCTTTGACTTATTCCACATTTTGTTGTGTTACAGCCTGAATTCAAAATGGTCTAAATTGATTTTTTTCATTCTACACACAAGAGTTTCTCTCTACACACAATACCCCATAAGTGAAAGCATGTTTTTAGAAATTTCTGCTAATGTATTGAAATGATATACAGAACTATCTTATATACATTACTATTCACACCCCTGTGTCAATACATGCTAGAATCACCTTTGGCAGCGATTACAGCTGTGTCTTTATGGGCATGTATCTAAGAGCTTTGCACATCTGGATTGTACAATATTTGCACATTATTCTTTTTAAAATTCTTCATGCTCTGTCAAGTTGGTTGTTGATCATTGCTAGACAGCCATTTTCAAGTCTTGCCATAGATTTTCAAGCTGATTTAAGTCCAAACTGTAAATAGGCAACTCAGGAACATTCATGGTCTTCTTGGTAAGCCACTCCAGTGTATATTTGGCCTTGTGTTTTAGGTTATTGTTCTGCTGAAAGGTGAATTTGTCTCCCAGTGTGTGTTGGAAAGCAGACTGAACCAGGTTTTCCTCTAGGATTTTGCCTGTACTTAGCTCTCTTCCGTACATTTCTATCCCAAAACATATGAAGTGGTACTCAGTGATGTGTTGGATTTGCACCATTGATACACCATCCAAAGTATAATTAATAACTTACCCATGCTCAAAGGGATATTCAATGTTTGCTTTATTTACATTTTTACCCATCTACCAATAGGTGCACTTCTTAAATGGTTCTTCTGTTCTACATGTTATGCCTGATGGTTTAATGGATCCTGGTACTGCTCTCTGACCTAACCTGACCTCCCACCTCTGACATCCCTCTGACTATCAGAAAATGTTCAGTTAATCTTTACCATGTTCAATTTTCCATTGGGGCTGTTGAGCACAGTGACACCGGAAGCTGTGAGGGCACTAACTGTCAGGGCCATTAGGTGCTGTAGAGAGCTCTCAGCCTCCTCCCCCTAACAGGATGGTCCATAGGCACATATTTAAAACTGTGCCAGAACCTCCACAGGAACACAGTACCTCCCTGGAGAGCACAGGCAAGATGTAACCAACTATCAGGGCACAAAACCAAAGCATGAATTGTTGTCTTACCTTGTCCATAGACAACTTAGGGTAAGGAAACCAACGTATCATTTTCTAAAATGGGTGAATAATCCCTTTAATATGTTCATTTTAACTGCCATATTGATTACTTCTCATCACAGATTTGAATATTCTAGTGTTGTATAGAATACATACAACAAACAAGTGATTGGTGGAGCACTTAGCATTTGGCTATGTACATACCTATTAAGGACAATACATCCACCTTGCTGACCATTTTCTCTTTCTCAAGCTGTTGCTTGAATCCTTCTTGGTTGAAGACCCTTGACATCATCAGTCCAAAGATGGACCCAAAGATGTGGAGCAGCATGATGGTATTCAGGGACCCTGCCTGTGTGTTGACATTACAATCCTATAGATTTCGTTGTTTTAGCTTTGAAACAAATTGAACGAAGCCAAGTAAAACCAAAAACCAGATATTTCCTCTGTACTACAAAGACTCAAAGCCATTTAGGATAACTGCCCACTACACAGCCATCTCTGCCACCAGGAGGGTAAATCCAGATCTTCTGAATCTATATCACACCAGTAATGTGGCCAGAAAGCCAAATCCCAGAATCACCATCATGTTCAAACCTGGAATTCAGTATGTAGATAAAAATGGTACACATAATGTTGGTGTCATAGAAAGAAAGGGAGAGTGGGGAAATAAGTGTAGACCCTACAATATCATCCATTAAATGTCAATAATTACAACAAAACCATTTAAGGGTACAAAACTTCTGCTGAGCCCTGTTCATGCCACCTGCTTTTTGAGGCCTACCAGGGTGGCTTGACAGGCCTGACCTCTTGGGTGGACTTACCTAACCTCCTGCCCATCAGGCCTGTTACGGAAGACTATGAGCGGGTTTCCCAGACAATGATTAAGCATTGTCCTGGACAACAACAACAAAATTCAATGGAGAAACTGTGTAGTGCCGTTTATTTCCCTCTGACATTATATCAGATTTTTTTTTAAATAAAACACACAATTTTACATTTGGTTCACCTACATCTATGCTCTAACTAAACTAAACTATGATAGAAATTCCAATAGTAGTGTGTCTTAATTAAAATAAATTCAATGTTTTCAATGGAGATCTCCATTTTGTCATGTTTTTCCAACTTCTAGAAAGATTTTAACCCACTTAATCCCAAAAAGCTTTCACCATCATTTTAAAGCGCCTAGATTTTTTTGTTACTTGAGAAAGTAATTTCTGAAGATTCTTCAGGAGGTACATGCTGGTTTAAGGTCAACCCTGTAACTTGAACTGAATTCTAGTTTTAATATGGTAAAACTATTCCTTTAAACGTTTTTATTTCAAAAGTACTATTTAACATCTTTATAGTCACTTTTAGAGTAATTCTTTGTAATTTAACCTCTTGAGATGGGAAAACATGTATGTCATGAAGTTGAATATGTGCTCTTCATAACAGAAAGCTTTTGGGGGACAAAATTACACTATCCAAAAGGCACTCTATTCATTGAATGACCCCTCTATACAAAATTCCTTTTAGTCCAGTGCTAGGTTCCTAAGAAAATCAGAATGGCACTTCCATTATTGAATCATGAAATAGATAGGCTATAACAATGGTATTCAAATCCTACCCAGGAGGTGCGGAGTACTGTTGGATTTATGTTCTAACATGATTAATTGCACCCACCTGGTGTCCCAGGTCTAAGTCAGTCCATGATTAGAGGGGAATAATAAAAGAAAAGCAGTGATACTAGCTTAGCCCTTTAAATCAATGTCAATTGAAAGCCACACCCCCACAATTGATTGCTGAAGCATCTATAAGCCAGGCCCATTTTACAATTTGTTTTGGGTTTTGGGTTAGTGGGCTCTTGTGTGATTTTGACAAATCTGGTTTAGCTAAAACTTAATGGTTGATATGAAATATTTTTGACTGTTTGCACTTGTGATTTACATGAAGAATCTGTTGAACTGTTTCAGGATTTGGTAAAGTGTTCATTCCTCAATTACATTCCATTTGTAGCTGCTGAACAATGGTAAGCTGAAGTTTACTACAATGCTTTGGCATCTTACTAATTTAGTGATCTTTTATAATCTAATACCCATTTTGAGCTTCCCTCTGGAGTTATGTCTGTGCCAGTGGAGGCTATTGCAGAGAGGATGGTTCATAATGGTTGGGACTGCATCAAATTCATGGAAACCGTGTCGTGTATTTGATACCATTCTGCTACAGCCATTGCATGAGTCTGTCTTCCCCAATTAAGGTGCACCAACCTCCTGTGGTTTGCACTAGTATTCAGGCCAAAAGTACATTTAAGTTGAGCAACTCTCATGACCCCAAATAGTTGGGCTACAACATGCAATATAGCACAGTTTGAAAATGGTAGGCTATGCACTTAAAATTCAGTTACTCTTGTCTTGACAGAGGGAGTGCATTTCTATACACATTGGCCAAGCAGGTGTCCAGATGGGCAATGCATGTTGGGAGTTGTATTGCCTGGAGCATGGTTTCCAACCAGATGGGAGACTACATGAATCTAGTACTGCTTCCCTGGCTGATTCTTCGTTTGGTACCTTCTTCAGTGAGACTGGCGGTGGGAAATATGTTCCCAGGGCTGTCTTCATAGATTTGGAGCCTACAGTTGTGGGTAAGGAACATATAGTTGTATAGCTAGCTCTACAACCCCAATGGTAAGAAATGGCATGGTGTACATTGACATGTATCTTGAATTGTTTGTACAGCACCTAGTTTAAAGAAAATATATAACACTACTAGTCTTTTCTGCATATGCCAATATAATGTATTCTAGATGAAATAAGGAATGGACACTACCGTCAGCTTTATCACCCTGAACAACTCATCAGTGGCAAGGAGGATGCTGCCAATAACTACGCACGTGGCCATTACACAATTGGCAAGGAGATTGTGGAATCTGTACTGGACAGAATGCGTAAAATGGTGAGTGGTTCACTCTAGTTGCAAGTCCCATCATGGTGCAATTTGGATGAATTGTTAATGAGTGCTCGTTTTCCTCAGGCTGACCCTTGCATTGGACTACAAGGATTCCTTATATTTCATAGTTTTGGAGGTGGGACTGGCTCTGGCTTCGCTTCGCTCTTAATGGAGCGCCTGTCTGTAGATTACGGGAAGAAGTCCAAACTGGAATTCTCAGTCTACCCTGCACCCCAAGTGTCCACGGCAGTTGTGGAGCCCTACAACTCCATCCTGACAACGCATACCACTCTGGAGCACTCGGATTGCTCTTTCATGGTGGACAATGAGGCCATCTTTGACATCTGCAAGCGTAATCTTGGTGTGGAGCGTCCATCTTACACCAATCTGAACCGCCTCGTTGCCCAGATCGTCTCCTCAATTACTGCCTCTTTGCGCTTTGATGGCGCACTCAATGTGGATCTGACAGAGTTCCAGACCAACCTGGTTCCTTACCCCCGTATCCACTTTCCCCTGGTCACTTACGCTCCCATCATCTCAGCAGAAAGGGCCTATCACGAGCAACTCTCTGTTCCTGAGATCACAAATGCCTGCTTTGAACCGGCTAACCAGATGGTCAAGTGTGATCCCAGGCATGGCAAGTACATGGCCTGCTGCTTGCTGTACCGTGGTGACGTGGTACCCAAAGATGTCAACGCAGCCATCGCCCACATCAAGACCTGCAAATCCATCCAATTTGTGGATTGGTGTCCGACAGGTTTCAAGGTGGGGATCAACTACCAGCCGCCTACTGTTGTGCCTGGGGGTGATCTGGCCAAGGTGCAGAGAGCTGTGTGCATGCTGAGTAACACCACAGCTATTTCAGAGGCTTGGAGTCGTTTGGACCACAAGTTTGACCTGATGTATGCCAGGCGGGCCTTTGTGCACTGGTATGTGGGTGAAGGCATGGAGGAGGGGGAGTTCTCTGAGGCCAGAGAGGACATGGCTGCTCTGGAGAAGGATTATGAAGAGGTGGGGGCAGACTCTGGTGATGGTTGTGAGGCGGAAGAGGATGAATACTAAATCTGCCTCCCAACCAGCATTTATACTTGTTCTCCAAGCAGCCTCTTGTCTAATTATAATAAAACTCAAAGCGTTTGAATTCTTGCACGTGTCATTTACTTTTGATTGTTTTACTTGATAAAGCTGACGATTTGGTTGGCAGGTGTGAATGTGTATAACTGGAATGAAAAGGTCCTGGAATGGCGCATACGTTTTGTGGGTGGCATGTAAATTGGTCATGGAAGATTAGCGCTTGACAAGATGGCTGGAGTTGTTGGTACATCTGCACTGAACATTTTGTGTGCATTCTGACTTCTTGACTGTAGTGAAGCCTTAAACCGTGTGTATCTTGCACCATTAATTATGGGTAGGAATATCTTAATAGACTAGTATAAATCAACCTTTGTCAATGGGACCACAACCTGTCTGTGACTGCACATATTATGCATTACATTGACAAGATTGACCCTGATAATGTATTTTGTCCGCATATTGCAGTATCTCAGCTGTGTCATCTAGTGGTTGCCTGTTTAATATGCAAATAGAAAAAAATAGCAACTTTTGCATTACGTACGTTAAATTATACCCAGTTATCATTGTAGAGCTACATTTATATAAATCGACATTTGTACTACTAGGTTGAAAAATGTGCCAAGTTATGCCACCACAGCACTGAGCTGCTCCACCCCGTTAATATCGGGCAGACTGTATCCGCGCATGAGGTCTAATACCAACAGGCTCAGAGACGGCTTGTAGACAAACGATCAGACTGCTGAACACGAACTGGGCTGACCACCTGCACTGTAGCATGCATGCATTCATGCTACACACACAACTACTGCTACCAGACTCTGATAAAAGCTAAATAATAAATGTAAACATTTATTCCGTTTCCCCAAAACACTAAATATTGGACTATACGTTGTTCCTGTATTATACTTATACATTTTGTTCTATTCTACTGTGCCATTTACTTAGTATGATCTTGTATTTCTTGTGGCAAAGTACCTCGTTTACTGGCTACTTGAGCCATCTCCATTGTAGCTAGTTTGTTCCTAAGAAAAAAAAAACGTTGCTGACAGTTGAGTACAGCTGCAACGTCAGAGAACAGACAGAAAAAAACAAGGTAATTGTACTTTTGTTGACGCGCGATAATTTAAGACATTAATCGATTTAAATAAACGTGTTATAAGATTTAAAAAGAAAAAGCCATTTTACACTTGCAATCTCAAAATAAATGAGCGTTAACTAGTTTGCAATTGATCTAGCTACTGTTAGTTAGCTAACGTTAGCTATCCATGCAGTTTCCAATATGAGTGATTTCGCTAGCTAGCTAGTAAAAAGTTTGCTAACAAAGTTGCTTTTCGCCCTTGCCCCACTAACTAGCTAATTTGAAACGAAACAACTGTTTCAAGTAGAACGTTTTGTTTCAAATTGAGCTAACTAATTGAATGAGAGGATAGCTATTTTGCTAAAACATAAAGCTAACTAACCATCTATGCTAGCCTTACAATTGAGCATGCTAACTAGCCTAGCTAGCTTGTCAAACTCAGTTGGAACACAGTTTGGTATGTATGACTATTTATTTCTATTCATCAGATAATAGTACCCAGCTATCTAAGTAATCTGATATGTTTCAAACAGGACATTAATTATGTACTGTAACAAGTGTGTATGTCATCTAAACACTCAATAGTTTTGGAGTTAGCCGAATGACATTGGCAGCCTGCTGCCACGTCAGTGACCATACCCAGCTAAATAACAACTCTTATTTCCCTTATTTAAGTATTTTAGATTGAACTTCTTTTGGATGTTCATTATGCTCACCAAACGATTTTCAAGTAGCTAGTACTTAAATGTAAGTGTGAATAGATTTAATTTATTAAATTGTCTCCATCTCCACATATCTGAGTTAGGTACCACACATTCTGTACTGAAACTATATTCATACCAGCTTGGCTCTATGCCTAACTAGGCCTAAAAGGTGGCTTTATTAATAGTCTTCAATTGTTGCTTACTTAAGCACAACTGGACCCCTAACCCTTTTACGGTGAAATGAAGGTACTCTATCCAGCACCTAGATATTTTTTGGTCCATTTCTAATTTCCAGACTAGTGCTATGCCTAAAAGAAATAGGATAATTAAAGCTTTTACACCATGGTGTATCTGTGAGTGTGCTATGTTGAACTGTGGGGGGCACGTGAAGAGCGAAGTTTGCTTATAGACTAAGCTAGTTTACTGTAGTGTGAAGTACAGTTTGATGCCACTGTAACTGCCACATAGGAATGCCCTACAGGCTACATGCACATAGAGCTGTTGAACAGCACATGTTTCTACAACACTAATTAGACCCTAAGATCATGTTCAAAGGTCCTCAGCAAGCATATGACTTATGTTGACTCTGTTCAAGGCTTCCCTTCTAAGAATTAGGCTTTATCATGTCTTTGTATTACTATCATGTGCATATCTTCTGTTTGGTGCCTGTAACTTGCCGCTCCGGTCTTGAAATGTCTTCGTGAACCTACTTTGCAGATGGTGCGCTCTGTCAGATAAGAACAAAAAAAAAGCTACCGATTGAGTAAAATAAATGAATTCCATGTTCTGTAAATTTCTTGATTTTCATCTTGTTGAGTTGAACATAGCACCCCCCCCCCCTCAATCTGGCTCTCTGTCTGCTTATTCTCTGTGCTTCAACAGTAAACAGGTCTGCCTTGTTTGGCGTTGTTAGAAGCAGTTAGCACACCCTGGCTTAAAGTCAGACAGAGGAATGGTTAGTCCAAAGGCAATCCTTCCCCACCTTGTTTTTCAAGAACTTACCTAACCTAACGCCCAACTGCCAGAGGCAAAATGTTTGCTCTATGGTGCCTCATTTGGGAAGAAGTAGCCTACTTAAGAGATAATGAATTGGTTGACTTTACCTGTTTTCTCTCCTGCCTAGAGGGAAGATGAGTCAAAGCGAGCAGCAACAGCAGGATGAAATCCCAGCATACCTCAAAGATGAGCATCCAGCAGGTCAGTTCAGTCTCTTTAGTTGGCAAAAACAAGCTGATGAACATTGAATGGACAATGATAACACGTATTGTACACTGACACTCAGTAATGTAGGAGGCTACGTAACAGTAACTTGAATGCCATCCTATCACTGACGATCTTATTAATAGGCCTAACTACAGTAAACCTGAACTTTTTTAAATGTCCTCACAAATTCGATGTCTGAGTGAATCTTAATATGTCTTGAGGCATTTTTATTTGTACCAATAGGTGGCATTACCGTTCCATCTTCTGCATTGTTAGTGGCTCTACAGTTTCTGTCTAGCCCACCACACACTGATACCTTTGTCATTAGAAGCAATGAGGGCTATTGAGGGCCATCGTAACTATATTTAGCTTTATCTTTCTAGTGGAGCTATTACTCTATCATGTGGTCACAATAGACCATTCTAAGCAGAAGACATGGTTCAATGACACAAACTTCCATGTAGGAGCCTATTCATCATTCTATTGTGGCACTGTCTGTACAATGTGGAACAGAGCTTTTTCCATAAACTGGGGAAGTTGCTCTGTTCCTCTGCTTAACTTCTCTCAACAATAACACCCTATTGTCTCTCATCAGACGGTAACAAGGATCACCCCGCGCCCCAGCCAGGCATGTTCTCCAGAGTGACTGGAGGACTCTTCAGTGTCACTAAAGGTGCTGTGGGAGCCACTGTGGGTGGGGTGGCCTGGATAGGAGGGAAGAGCTTCGACCTGACCAAGACCGCTGTCACCTCAGTGGCCGCTGTACCTGGCATTGGGGTGGGGCTGGTGAAAGGAGGGGTGTGTGCTGTAGCTGGATGCGTGTCTGCAGTAGGCTCAGCGGTGGCCAATAAAGTTCCTATTGGAGGAGGCAAGAAGAAGGACAAGTCTGACTGAGGAGGGGACGGACGGCGATGCCGTTTTGGGTCTCATGTCTGTTTCGTCTACAGTGTGAAGGGGCCTGGAGGGCTACAGAGGATTCAAAGTTGTGTGTGTGTTCTCTTTTTGTGGAGGCCTACACTCTGATCCGCAAGTGTCTATGGACCACTCTCATTATGTGGCGGCCTGGTCACAGAGGGGGAGACTAATTAAGTGGTTTCCTGGTCAGTAGTGCAGGGGCCACCGCACCCGTCTTTGTCTGCAATAATAACCAGTGACTCAAACTGTTGGAATATGAAATGACTGACTGTGAATGTTGTATTTACTCTGTAGATAAAAACCAGCCAAGAAAATATTAGGCCTATTTTATTGCTTAGTATTTGTTCCATCTCCTGGTCGCTGTTTAAAAAACAGGCCAAGAACATTTTCACAATGTTTAAGGCGGTGTTCATGTTCACTGCTGTGTTTGGCAGTCAGACAATCAGTGATCGATGCCTAGTCCAGCACCTCTAACAGTAAATAAAAAGGATCTCATGGGGGGGGGTTTGGTGCTGGGACTGCACAGGGGGTTACTACCTTGACCCCCGAGCAGAGGTGTGGTTCAGATCGAAGAAGCCAGCACCGGGCTGCTCCAACCACCGAGGCAGCGCCTTGTTTTGAAAAGCATTGGTAACGGTGGGGAGTTGATGGCTGCACTCCATCTCTCTGATTGATTCTATTTCTGAGATTACGGACTCTATGCGTCTGGGGCCCAGCCGCTCAGCCTTGGTGCTCTTTCCCACAACAACACTCATCACTCTCCCACCCCTCCCCAATAATTACCGCGGCACGCTGGGGTTTCAACGCTACCTGCAAGGGCTATGGTAGACTGAACACTGCTAGGGAAGTCGATGTTCCTGACTAGATGTTTATGCTGGTGGATATTGTTTTCTTTTGTTTTTTCTTCTTCCCCTGTAAAGTATACAATTTATATCTCAAACTCCCCATTCCTGATGTGAGGGGGATTTTTTTCTTTTTTCGTAGGGATATTATTTCTCCAATGACAAAGTAGTTTTAGGATCCGTTTCCCCTTTGATGGTATGGACTCTTCATTTTTTTCACTGATGGTGCGTTGAATCACAGAGCTCTGTCACTGCTGTTCCTTCCTCTCTCGCTATATTTTGATCTTTCACTTTACAGCAAGGTGCCTTATTCCCACAAGAAAGCCTGAACTAAAGTAACTTATTCATATTTTTAACCTACCACTAATATATCTATCATCTTATTCCGTAGTCCACATCTTGTTCTACTGCCAAAAAACAAACTAGCCTACTTTAGCATGAACCATTTCTGAATACATTTAAGGAGTTGTCTTTTTCTATTGTTTGTATTAGAAATAAAATGTATTCATATTATTAATATACAGTTCCAGTCAAGTTTGGACACCCTTTGCCTTGATGACAGCTTTGTACACTCGTGGCATTCTCTCAACCAGCTTCATGAGGTATGAATGCATTTTAATTAACAGATGTGCCTTGTTAAAAGTACATTTTGGGAATTTCTAGGTTTGAGCCAATCAGTTGTGTTGTGACAAGGTAGGGGTGGTATACAGAAGATACCCCTTTTTGGTAAAACACCAAGTCCATATTATGGCAAGAACCACTCAATTAAGCAAAGAGAAATGACAGTACATCATTAGTTTAAGACATGAAGGTCAGTCAATATGGAACATTTCAAGTGTCTTCAAGTGCAGTCGCAAAAACCATCAAGCACTATGATGAAACTGGCTCTCATGAGGACCGCCACAGGAAAAGACCCAGAGTTACCTCTGCTGCAGAGGATAAGTTCATTAGAGTTACCAGCCTCAGAAATTGCATCCCAAATAAATGCAAATAAGTACAAGACACATCTCAACATCAACTGTTCAGAGGAGACTGCGTGAATCATGCCTTCATGGTCGAATTGCTGCAAAGAAACCACTACTAAAGGACACCAATAATAAGAATAGACTTGCTTGGGCCAAGAAACACTAGCAATGGATATTAGACCGGTGGAAATCTGTCCTTTAGTCTGATTTTTAGCCATGTCTTTGAGAGATGCAGAGAAGGTGAACGGATGATCTCGGCATGTGGTTCCCACCGTGAAGCATGGAGGAGGAGGTGTGATAGTGTGGGCTGCTTTGCTGGTGACACTGATTTATTTAGAGTTCAAGGCAAGCTTAACCAGCATGGCTACCACAGCATTCTGCAGCGATACGCCATCCCAGCTTGTTTGCGCTTAGTGGGAGTATCATTTGTCTTTCAACAGGATAATGACCCAACAAATCTCCAGGCTGTGTAAGGGATATTTGACCAAGAAGGAGCATAATGGAGTGCTACATCAGATGACCTGGCCTCCACAATCACTCGACCTCAACCCAATTGAGGTGGTTTGGGATGAGTTGGACCGCAGAGTGAAGGAAAAGCAGCCAGCAAGTACTCAGCATATGTGGGAACTCCTGCCCTGGGGCGGCAGGGTAGCATAGTGGTTAGAGCGTTGGACTAGTAACCGGAAGGTTGCGAGTTCAAATCCCCGAGCTGACAAGGTACAAATCTGTTGTTCTGCCCCTGAACCGGCAGTTAACCCACTGTTCCTAGGCCGTCATTGTAAATAAGAATTTGTTCTTAACTGACTTGCCTGGTTAAATAAAGGTTAAAAAAAAACAGCTGCAAAAGCATTTCAGGTGAAGCTGGTTGAGAGAATGCCAAGAGTGTGCAAAGCTGTCATCAAGGGAAAGGGTGGCTACTTTGAAGAATCTAAAATCTATTAAGATTTGTTTAACACTTTTTTTGGTTACTACATGATTCCATATGTGTTATTTCATAGTTTTGATGTCCTCACAATTTTTCTACAATGTAGAAAATAATACAAATAAAGAAAAACCCTTGAATGAGTAGGTGTGTCCAAACTTTTGACTGGTACTGTAGTTCTCTACCAAAGTATTTGACTATTAATCAGCGGAGTCTTAAAATTGGGTGTGTAACATCACATGGATATTTCTTGTGTTAATGTTTTGTCTATAATTTAATGGAAAAATGAATGAGCCTCAGAGCAGTTGTTTTGCCCGTTTGTCATTAAGGTTTGACTGTGTGAATAGGAACTAGGATAATCAGTTGTTTCCTATTTGTTTGGCTTGTCAACACTGCAGAGATTAATTTCTGTAGCCCCCTCCCCTAGCTCCTACCTCTGTTTTCTAATCTAAAATGTCTGTATAGTCAATATAATAGTAGAGACACCTAGCCTGTAAAATTGGCTGCCTAATCCCAAATCTGACCCGTAGGCACTTTGTGTAGATGTGAGAGGATTGGATTACGCAATATGTTAATAGTGCCACGTTTCCCTCTGTTATTGCTCTCCAATCCTTTCAGGTCTACACACATGCATAGGGGGTTGAGCCTAGGGGCCTCCACCATGTCCCTTTTACTTACTCTGTATCTAGTCTTCTGTGAACACCGAATGGGTAAGGGCTAAGTGAAGGGTTTTAGAGTCCGAAATGGAACTGGTTCCATGACGATAAAAATGACAGTTATATTTTCAAAGCCAAACTGGTGGACGTTTCATCTTGAGATATTTCAGCAACAGAGCAGTAAATGAGTCCATTTGAGTACAGTTCCAGAGTCCAGTTGTAATATCGGTATACTGTCTGATAGTCTACTCTCAGGATGAGGCAACCTCAGGCTGTCACACTGGAATGACTGATTCCTCACCACGCTACATAGACATAGGCAAACAGTTGTGGTAATACAGACCTTTCACACTTTTCCAAAGCAGTTGTACTACTGAGTATACAGTAGGAAGACCTTCATAATATTGAGTTGAGCCCAGAACAGACTAAATTTGTCGGGGCGTGGACTCTACAAGTTGTCAAGTGTTCCACAGGGATGCTGGCCCATGTTGTCGCTAATGCTTCCCACAGTTGTGTCAAGTTGGCTGGATGTCCTTTGGGTGGTAGACCATTCTTGATACACACAGGAAATTGTTGGCTGTGAAAAACCCAGCAGCGTTGCAGTTCTTGACACAAACCGGTGCGCCTGGCACCTACTACCATACCCCGTTCAAAGGTATTTAAATCTTCTGTCTTGCCCATTCACCCTCTGAATGGCACACATACACTATCCATGTCTCAATTGTCTCTAGGCTTAAAAATCGTTCTTTAACCTGTCTCTTCCCCTTCACCTACAACAATTTGAAGTGGATTTAACAAGTGACATCAATATGGGATCATAATTTTCACCTGGTCAGTCTGTCATGGAAAGAGCAGGTGTATTTTATGTTTTTTTTATACTCTGTATATACTGTATGGCACTCACATAAAAACAAATTACTTGTAGAGAATGAATTGCCAAATGTTGTATGATATGACTTAAGGTTGAGCAGTTTTTTTTAACGGACGAAGCATGTATTTCAGTAGGAAAGTACAACCGTGAAATGGTACTAGATTTTCTATAGAATCTGCATGTCCATGACTCTCGTCATGAACTGTGTTAGTGCTTTTGTCTTAGAAATGTGTCTGTTTCTCACTTATTATGAGGAAGAGGTGGTGAGAAATCTAAAATGGATCTCCCCTGCCATCTAGACAGTCTAGAATTCACACACTGTCAATGTGTAACTGGGAAGCCCAGTTCTTCTTCCCTGTTCCACTGTCTATCAGTGCCTGGAGGGAATTGACGTGCGGCAGCTTCACACAGGGACTGTAACCTTGAGCCCCCTGTGCATTAGTCGTATGAGTTGGTGGCGATACCGTAGCTTTCACACTCGGGGGATGAAGGAGATGAAATGCCCCAGCCTTTTCCTCAGCTGCTAACAAGGTTGTGATTCAACCTTTTCGAGGAATCAATAATGAGACCCATTGGTGCGAAGTCCAGGAGCTAGAGATTTTACCCTTCATAGACCCAATTTAAGTGGTGGCTGCTGAGAGCGAGGCTAAGGTGACTGTTCCAAGAGTGAAGAAGAAATAAATCACTTATACCTTTTTATATCACTGCTCACTGTTCCGCTTAACACGGTCATAATGCCTCTTGACCATCATAGAAACAGAATCTAAGTAGACTTATGTGGGTCATTGTAACTAGCGGTTGATTAATTATGTGTGATTAAAATATGCTTTAAATCTGAGACCTTGCCGTATTCTTTTTAATTGACCATACTTGGAAGTTTGTTTCGACCCAAGAATCATAGATGGGAAAGATTAAGTGGTCTTTTTTGCCTTTTCTCTGTTGTCCCCATTTAATTACCCTAACCTGGCCTGATTACAGACACTGGGTACCTTCATGAATAGAAATCAGTAGAGAGCTAACTAGGGAATAAGGGAGATATATGCCTCAAGGCTATTCAATTTCCTAGACGCAGATGTGGTTCATTGAAAAAGACTTCTCCAAAATGGTTGTTCGCTAAAGCCAGACTTAAATGGTCGGTGACAGAGTATCCTGCACCAGTATTTGAAATTCTATGTCGTATTTCACAGAACCAAGTCAACTCAGACTCAATAGGCTTCAATGAAAGCTGACCAGGTGAAGAGCCAATTTGGCCACCTAATCTCTGGGATTAATTAACAGGCCTGTGATAATGAGATCACCTCAAATAGCATCAGAATCTCATTGTCCCCTGCTGCCGGGCTGCCATGAGTTTCATGACTCTTAATTCAGAAAAATAACTATCAAAGTCTATACACTTACTTCTGTAAATCGCTCTGGATAAGAGCGTCTGCTAAATGGTTAAAAGATGTAAAGATATATACCGTATGTGTGTGTGTACATATACACTGCTCAAAAAAATAAAGGGAACACTAAAATAACACATCCTAGATCTGAATGAAATAATCTTATTAAATACTTTTTTCTTTACATAGTTGAATGTGCTGACAACAAAATCACACAAAAATTATCAATGGAAATCAAATTTATCAACCCATGGAGGTCTGGATTTGGAGTCACACTCAAATTAAAGTGGAAAAACACACTACAGGTTGATCCAACTTTGATGTAATGTCCTTAAAACAAGTCAAAATGAGGCTCAGTAGTGTGTGTGGCCTCCACGTGCCTGTATGACCTCCCTACAACGCCTGGGCATGCTCCTAATGAGGTGGCGGATGTTCATGCTGGAGGATGTTGCAGGCAGCAGAACGTTCTCCACGGCGTCTCCAGACTGTCACATGTGCTCAGTGTGAACCTGCATTCATCTGTGAAGAGCACAGGGCGCCAGTGGCGAATTTGCCAATCTTGGTGTTCTCTGGCAAATGAAAAACGTCCTGCACAGTGTTGGGCTGTAAGCACAACCCCCACCTGTGGACGTCGGGCCCTCATACCACCCTCATGGAGTCTGTTTCTGACCGTTTGAGCAGAAACATGCACATTTGTGGCCTGCTGGAGGTCATTTTGCAGGGCTCTGGCAGTGCTCCTCCTTGCACAAAGGCGGATGTAGCGGTCCTACTGCTGGGTTGTTGCCCTCCTACGGCCTCCTCCACGTCTCCTGATGTACTAGCCTGTCTCCTGGTAGCGCCTCCATGCTCTGGACACTACGCTGACAGACACAGCAAACCTTCTTGCCACAGCTCGCATTGATGTGCCATCCTGGATGAGCTGCACTACCTAAGCCACTTGTGTGGGTTGTAGTCTCATGCTACCACTAGAGTGAAAGCACCGCCAGCATTCAAAAGTGACCAAAACATCAGCCAGGAAGCATAGGAACTGAGAAGTGGTCTGTGGTTGCCACCTGCAGAACCACTCCTTTATTGGGGGTGTCTTGCTAATTGCCTATAATTTCCACCTGTTGTCTATTCCATTTGCACAACAGCATGTGAAATTTATTGTCAATCAGTGTTGCTTCCTAAGTGGACAGTTTGATTTCACAGAAGTGTGATTGATTTGGAGTTACATTGTGTTGTTTAAGTGTTCTCTTTATTTTTTTGAGCAGTGTATAGATGTACACACACACACAGAGAGAGTGAGCTCCAAAAGTATTGGGACAATCACACTTGTTGTTTTGGCTCTGTTCTCCAGCACTTTTGATTTTAAATGATACAATGGTTAAAGTGCAGACTGTCAGCTTTAATTTTAGGGTATTTTCATCCATATCGGTTGAAATGTTTAGAAATTAGAACACTTTCTGTACATAGTCCCCAAAAGTATTTAATTCACTTATGTGTATTAAAGTAGTGATCAATTAAGCATTTGGTCCAATATTCATAGTATGCAATGACTACATCAAGCTTGCGACTGTACAAATGTGTTGGATGCATTTGCTCTTTGTTTTGGTTGTGTTTCAGATTATTTTGTGCCCAATAGAAATGAATGAAAATAATGTATTGCGTCATTTGAGAGTCACTTTTATTGTAAATAAGAATATGTTTCTAAACACTTCTACATTAATGTGGATGCTACCATGATTACGGATAATCCCAAATTAATTGTGAATGATGATGAGTAAAAAAGTTAAAGGCATAAATATCAACCCCCCCCCAAAATGCTAACCTCCCCTGTTATTGTAATAGTGAGAACTTAGCATGTCTTTGGGTTATGATATTTGTGTGTCTGTGACTCATTAGAAATGGATCTGACCTTACTTCACAGATAGATGACAAACTCAATGTATTCAAGGCCGAGACGGAGAGCTCTATACTGACATTGAGAGGACACAGAAGAATAGGTAAACCTACTGCAGTAGCGCAGATGACAGGCCTACCTATGTCCTCACAGTCCAGGATCAATGTCATGTCACATACTGTAACTGTGGAATGTGTGACGCAGTGTGGGTTTAAATAATAGAGGAACTCAGTGAAGAAAGTCCCTCGATGAAGCTGTAATAATTTTGAGAAACAACTACAGAAACGCTTAAAGTAACACTGCTGAAAACTGAAAAAGTCTCCTGAATGTAGTAAAATGGCAAATTCCCCCTCTGGGTTCCAGATGAGAGATTTCAGTTTTCCTCTGAACATGTTTGGTTTCATAAGACTAATCTGTGCAAGAGAGTTTGTTTAAAAAAAAAAGGTCAATGCAGGTAGTCCGGGTACCCATTTGATTAGCTGTTTAGCACTCTTATGGCTTGGGGGTAGAAGCTGTTCAGGGTCCTTTTGGTCTCAGACTTGGTGCACTGGTACCGTTTTCCATGCGATAGCAGATAGAACAGTCTATAGCTTGGGTGGCTGGGAGCTCGGCCCCAGTGATGTACTGAGTCATACTCACCACCCTCTATAGTGCCTTGCAGCCGCGTGCCTTGCAGTTGCCATACCAAGTGTTGATGCAGCCAGGCAAGATCCTCTCAATGGTGCAGCTGTAGAACTTTTTGAGGATCTAAGAGGCCATGCCAAATCTTTTCAGCCTCCTGAGGGGGAAGAGGTGCTGTCGTGCCCTCTTCACAACTGTGTGGTTGTGTGTGAACCATGTTACTTCCTTAGTGATGTGGACTCCAAGGATCTAGAAGCTCTTGACCTGCTCTACTACAGCCCCATCAATGTGGAGGGGGCATGCTCGCCCCTCCTTTTCCTGTATTCCACAATCAGCTCCTTTTGTCTTTCTGACGTTGAAGGAGAGGTTGTTGTCCTGGCACCACACTGCTAGGTCTCTGATCTCCTCCCTATAGTCTGCCTCATCTTCATCGGTGATCAGTCCTACCACCGTTGTGTTGTCAGCAAACATAATGATGGTGTTGGAGTCGTGCCTGGCCGTGCAGTCAAGAGTGAACAGGGAGTACAGGAGGGAACTGAGGGAGCCCGTGTTGATGGTCAGTGTGGCCGATATGTTGTTACCTACCTTCACCGCTTGGCAGCCCGTAAGGAAGTCCAAGATCCAGTTGCAGAGGGATGTGTTCAGTCCCAGGGTCCTTAGCTTAGTGATGAGCTTGGAGGTCACTAAAATGTTGAACACTGAGCTGTAGTTAATGAACAGCATTCTCACGTAGGTGTTCCTTTTGTCTAGGTGGGAAAGAGCAGTGTGGAATGTAATAGAGTTTGCGCCATCTGTGGATGTGTTGGGGCGGTATGCGAATTGGAGTGGGTCCAGGGTTTCTGGGATAATGGTGTTGATGTGAGCCATCAAAGCATTTCATGGCTACAGATGTGACTTACGGAGTGGTAGATGAAGGGGAGAAGACAGGTTAGAGAAGGATTTTTAAGCCTTGCGACAATTGAGACATGGATTATGTGTGCCATTTAGAGACTGAATGGGCAAGACAAAAGATTTAAGTGCCTTTGAACGGGGTTTGGTAGCAGGTGCAGTGGCAATTTCAGCATGTAAATCTTGGGGGTGGGTGGGACCGTAGGATAAATAAAGGGGGCATATAAGCAGACAATAAAAGCTCTTAAAATATTCAATGATTGCATTTATCAAAAACAGGTTATAGGGTACATGTGCACCACCAAGTCAGAACAGTAGAAACAATTAAGAAGTGAAAATGGACCAAATTATTAGGGAGAGGCACATGGGCTACTAACAGCTTACTACACAACATACACTTAGTATTACTGTCTTAGCTACAGTATACATATCTCCCTGGCATATTACATTATTTATGCAGCAGCATACAATACATTTGTGGACTCACCTTATTGTGCTGTGCTCACTTGAACAGGAAGGGGGCGCGGCACTCCTTTGTGGGCAAATTTAGTCATCAAAGTCTGGCATTCTCTGGATTTATGGTGCTTTCAAGACAACTGGGAACTCAACAAAAAACAAGTTGAATCGTGATGACGTCAGTGATCTTCATGTCGTAGCTCTAGAAAGAGGCCCGAGTTCCGAATATAGAATTCCAAGTTGGATGAAAGTTCAAAATGTATTTTCCCAGTCGTAGCTCGTTTTTCCCGAGTTCCCAGTTGTCTTGAACTCACTAAAGTCAGATTTTGCAGTTCCGAGTTAACAGTTGTTTTGAGCGCAGCACAAATCATGTTTCATTGACAGCATAGCCAATGTTGAATGTTTATAATTTTAAACTAGAGAAAAGAGACCCTTAATCTTAGATTTGGGACCACACAGCTACTCCACTGAATAGTAGGCTAATGATTGCTTTGCAATACTTTTGCAGTTAGCCACACTGATTCCTTCTAAACCACTCATTGTTGAATTTGTGATTTCCAACTTGTTGTATAATGTTTATGGCCGATGAGCACCAATACATTTTATCTATAATTTCTCTTCATTATTTCTCTTCATATGACAAGGATAGAAAAGGATTTGCCAGTATATTGTCGACTTGATTCATGATGATGACTGCTAGCTAAGATTTAGAAAGTATGATGTTGACATGATCAGTCCAATTAAAGCTACTGTATAATGTGATTTGATGTCATTTTATCTGTGGCCAATAACCTTGAACCTTCTTGCATGGGCACTTCTAATATAACTCTAGGGCAGCACCCAAGGGGCTAGAATTTTCGAGCTCTACCCTTAGACTTGGAGGTGACGTAGTGTCCCCATGAGTGACAGAACACTGAGCCAATCACGGCGCAACGCTCCGTATTTTTTGCTGGCAGGAAACCTACTCTGAATGACAGGTTGCCACTGTGTCAAGAACTTCAACGATGCTGGGTTTTTCATGCTCAACAATTTCCCGTGTGTATCATGAATGGTCCACCACCCAAAGGACATCCAGCCAACTTGACACAACTCCGGGATCCTTGGGATGTCCCTACCCCATTGAAGTTGAAATTTAAAATGGTTACGGTTAGGGTAACGGTAGGTATTAATGGTAGGGTTTAGGGTAGGGACGTCCTATGGATCTCAGATAGTACTGACCCTTCTTCAGTCTGGCCAGAGTCCGTCGAAGAACAGGAAGTTACTTGTGGTTGTGGTTTTTGACGATGGGTTTATTGGATCGCTAGCCAGCAACTTGTAAACAATTACACATTCCTATAAGTGAGTAGTATTTTAATAGTATGTTAAAAAATAATGCACATTGGCTGTTAAGCCAATTATACAGCCTTGGTTTTTCTAATGACTGCCTCACCTGGTTCACTAATTACTTCTCAGATCGAGTTCAGTGTGTCAAATCGGAGGGCCTGTTGTCCGGACCTCTGGCAGTCTCTATGGGGGTTCCACAGGGTTCAATTCTCTGGCCGACTCCTGTCTCTATTTATCAACGATGTCGCTCTTGCTTCGGGTGATTCTTTGATCCACCTCTACGCAGACGACACCATTCTGTATACATCTGTCCCTTCTTTGGACTCTGTGATAACAAACCTCCAAACGAGCTTCTGACCTAGAATATGAGGACAACTATAAATACCTAGGTGTCTGGCTAGACTGTAAACTCTCCTTCCAGACACACATTAAGTATCTCCAATCCAAAGTTAAATATTGAATTGGCTTCCTATTTCGCAACAAAGCCTCCTCTTATGCTGCCAAACTTATCCTCGTAAAACGGACTATCCTACCGATCCTTGACTTCGGCGATGTAATTGACAAATTAGCCTCCAACACTCTACTCAGCAAATTGGATGCAAATCAAATCAAATTTATTTATATAGCCCTTCGTACATCAGCTGATATCTCAAAGTGCTGTACAGAAACCCAGCCTAAAACCCCAAACAGCAAGCAATGCAGGTGCAGAAGCACGGTGGCTAGGAAAAACTCCCTAGAAAGGCCAAAACCTAGGAAGAAACGTAGAGAGGAACCAGGCTATGTGGGGTGGCCAGTCCTCTTCTGGCTGTGCCGGGTGGAGATTATAACAGAACATGGCCAAGATGTTCAAATGTTCATAAATGACCAGCATGGTCGAATAATAATAAGGCAGAACAGTTGAAACTGGAGCAGCAGCACAGTCAGGTGGAAGTTGAAACTGGAACAGCAGCATGGCCAGGTGGACTGGGGACAGCAAGGAGTCATCATGTCAGGTAGTCCTGGGGCATGGTCCTAGGGCTCTGGTCAGTTGAAACTGGAACAGCAGCATGGCCAGGTGGACTGCGGACCGCAAGGAGTCATCATGTCAGGTGGTCCTGGGGCATGGTCCTAGGGCTCAGGTCCTCCGAGAGAGAGAAGGAAAGAGAGAAGGAGAGAATTAGAGAATGCACACTTAGATTCACACAGGACACCGAATAGGACAGGAGAAGTACTCCAGATATAACAAACTGACCCCAGCCCCCCGACACATAAACTACTGCAGCATAAATACTGGAGGCTGAGATAGGAGGGGTCAGGAGACACTGTGGCCCCATCCGAGGACACCCCCGGACAGGGTCAAACAGGAAGGATATAACCCCACCCACTTTGCCAAAGCACAGCCCCCACACCACTAGAGGGATATCTTCAACCACCAACTTACCATCCTGAGACAAGGCTGAGTATAGCCCACAAAGATCTCCGCCACGGCACAACCCAAGGGGGGGGGCGCCAAACCCAGACAGGATGGCCACAACAGTGAATCAACCCACTCAGGTGACGCACCCCCTCCAGGGACGGCATGAGAGAGCCCCAGTAAGCCAGTGACTCAGCCCCTGTAATAGGGTTAGAGGCAGAGAATCCCAGTGGAAAGAGGGGAACCGGCCAGGCAGAGACAGCAAGGGCGGTTCGTTGCTCCAGAGCCTTTCCGTTCACCTTCCCACTCCTGGGCCAGACTACACTCAATCATATGACCCACTGAAGAGATGAGTCTTCAGTAAAGACTTAAAGGTTGAGACCGAGTTTGCGTCTCTGACATGGGTAGGCAGACCGTTCCATAAAAATGGAGCTCTATAGGAGAAAGCCCTGCCTCCAGCTGTTTGCTTAGAAATTCTAGGGACAATTAGGAGGCCTGCGTCTTGTGACCGTAGCGTACGTGTAGGTATGTACGGCAGGACCAAATCAGAGAGATAGGTAGGAGCAAGCCCATGTAATGCTTTGTAGGTTAGCAGTAAAACCTTGAAATCAGCCCTTGCTTTGAAAGGAAGCCAGTGTAGAGAGGCTAGCACTGGAGTAATATGATCAAATTTTTTGGTTCTAGTCAGGATTCTAGCAGCCATATTTAGCACTAACTGAAGTTTATTTAGTGCTTTATCTGGGTAGCCGGACAATAGAGCATTGCAGTAGTCTAACCTAGAAGTGACAAAAGCATGGATTAATTTTTCTGCATCATTTTTGGACAGAAAGTTTCTGATTTTTGCAATGTTACGTAGATGGAAAAAAGCTGTCCTCGAAATGGTCTTGATATGTTCTTCAAAAGAGAGATCAGGGTCCAGAGTAATGCCAAGGTCCTTCACAGTTTTATTTGAGACGACTGTACAACCATTAAGATTAATTGTCAGCTTCAACAGAAGATCTCTTTGTTTCTTGGGACCTAGAACAAGCATCTCTGTTTTGTCCGAGTTTAATAGTAGAAAGTTTGCAGCCATCCACTTCCTTATGTCTGAAACACATGCTTCTAGCGAGGGCAATTTTGGGGCTTCACCATGTTTCATTGAAATGTACAGCTGTGTGTCATCCGCATAGCAGTGAAAGTTTACATTATGTTTTCGAATAACATCCCCAAGAGGTAAAATATATAGTGAAAACAATAGTGGTCCTAAAACGGAACCTTGAGGAACACCGAAATTTACAGTTGATTTGTCAGAGGACAAACCATTCACAGAGACAAACTGATATCTTTCCGACAGATAAGATCTAAACCAGGCCAGAACATGTCCGTGTAGACCAATTTGGGTTTCCAATCTCTCCAAAAGAATGTGGTGATCGATGGTATCAAAAGCAGCACTAAGGTCTAGGAGCACGAGGACAGATGCAGAGCCTCGGTCCGATGCCATTAAAATGTCATTTACCACCTTCACAAGTGCCGTCTCAGTGCTATGATGGGGTCTAAAACCAGACTGAAGCATTTCGTATACATTGTTTGTCTTCAGGAAGGCAGTGAGTTGCTGCGCAACAGCCCTCTCTAAAAATTTTGAGAGGAATGGAAGATTCGATATAGGCCGATAGTTTTTTATATTTTCTGGGTCAAGGTTTGCCTTTTTAAAGAGAGGCTTTATTACTGCCACTTTTAGTGAGTTTGGTACACATCCAGTGGATAGAGAGCCGTTTATTATGTTCAACATAGGAGGGCCAAGCACAGGAAGCAGCTCTTTCAGTAGTTTAGTTGGAATAGGGTCCAGTATGCAGCTTGAAGGTTTAGAGGCCATGATTATTTTCATCATTGTGTCAAGAGATATAGTACTAAAACACTTGAGTGTCTCTCTTGATCCTAGGTCCTGGCAGAGTTGTGCAGACTCAGGACAACTGAGGTTTGGAGGAATACGCAGGTTTAAAGAGGAGTCCGTAATTTGCTTTCTATTAATCATTATCTTTTCCTCAAAGAAGTTCATGAATTTATCACTGCTAAAGTGAAAGTCATCCTCTCTTGGGGAATGCTGCTTTTTAGTTAGCTTTGCGACAGTATCAAAAAGGAATTTCGGATTGTTCTTATTTTCCTCAATTAAGTTAGAAAAATAGGATGATCGAGCCGCAGTAAGGGCTCTTCGGTACTGCACGGTACCGTCCTTCCAAGTTAGTCGGAAGACTTCCAGTTTGGTGTGGCGCCATTTCCGTTCCAATTTTCTGGAAGCTTGCTTCAGAGCTCGGGTATTTTCTGTGTACCAGGGACCTAGTTTCTTATGAGAATTTTTTTTAGTTTTTAGGGGTGCAACTGCATCTAGGGTATTGCGCAAGGTTAAATTGAGATCCTCAGTTAGGTGGTTAACTGATTTTTGTCCTCTGGCATCCTAGGCAGAGGGAGTCTGGAAGGGCATCAAGGAATCTTTGTGTTGTCTGTGAATTTATAGCACGACTTTTGATGTTCCTTGGTTGGGGTCTGAGCAGATTATTTGTTGCAATTGCAAACGTAATAAAATGGTGGTCCGATAGTCCAGGATTATGAGGAAAAACATTAAGATCCACAACATTTATTCCATGGGACAAAACTAGGTCCAGCGTATGACTGTGACAGTGAGTGGGTCCAGAGACATGTTGGACAAAACCCACTGAGTCGATGATGGCTCCGAAAGCCTTTTGGAGTGGGTCTGTGGACTTTTCCATGTGAATATTAAAGTCACCAAAGATTAGAATATTATCTGCTATGACTACAAGGTCCGATACGAATTCAGGGAACTCAGTGAGAAACGCTGTATATGGCCCAGGAGGCCTGTAAACAGTAGCTATAAAAAGTGATTGAGTAGGCTGCATAGATTTCATGACTAGAAGCTCAAAAGACAAAAACGTCATTTTTTTTTTTTTGTAAATTGAAGTTTGCTATTGTAAATGTTAGCAACACCTCCGCATTTGCGGGATGCACGGGGGATATGGTCACTAGTGTAGCCAGGAGGTGAGGCCTCATTTAACACAGTAAATTAATTGGGCTTAAACTATGTTTCAGTCAGGCTAATCTCATCCAGATTATGATCAGTGATTATTGACTATAATTGCCTTTTGAAGTAAGGGATCTAACATTAAGTAGCCCTATTTTGAGATGTGAGGTATCATGATCTCTTTCAGTAATGACAGGAATGGAGGTGGTCTTTATCCTAGTGAGATTGCTAAGGCGAGCTGACTACACTGACTGTGCTAGTGGCAGACTCCACTATGCTGGCAGGCTGGCTAACAGCCTGCTGCCTGGCCTGCACCCTATTTCATTGTGGAGCTAGAGGAGTTAGAGCCCTGTCTATGTTGGTAGATAAGATGAGAGCACCCCTCCAGCTAGGATGGAGTCCGTCACTCCTCAGCAGGTCAGGCTTGGTCCTGTTTGTGGGTGAGTCCCAGAAAGAGGGCCAATTATCTACAAATTCTATCTTTTGGGAGGGGCAGAAAACAGTTTTCAACCAGCGATTGAGTTGTGAGACTCTGCTGTAGAGCTCATCACTCCCCCTAACTGGGAGGGGGCCAGAGACAATTACTCGATACCGACACATCTTTCTAGCTGATATGCACGCAGAAGCTATGTTGCGCATGGTGATCTCTGACTGTTTCATCCTAACATCGTTGGTGCCGACGTGGATAACAATATCTCTATACTCTCTACACTCGCCAGTTTTAGCTTTAGCCAGCACCATCTTCAGATTAGCCTTAACGTCGGTAGCCCTGCCCCCAGGTAAACAGTGTATGATCGCTGGATGATTCGCTTTAAGTCTAATACTGCGGGTAATGGAGTCGCCAATGACTAGAGTTTTCAATTTGTCAGAGCTAATGGTGGGAAGCTTCGGCGTCTCAGACCCCGTAACGGGAGGAGTAGAGACCAGAGAAGACTCGGCCTCTGACACCGACCCGCTGCTTAATGGGGAAAACCGGTTGAAAGTTTCTGTCGGCTGAATGAGCGACACCGGTTGAGCGTTCCTACAGCATTTCCTTCCAGAAACCGTGAGAAAGTTGTCCGGCTGCGGGGACTGTGCCAGGGGATTTATACTACTATCTATACTTACTGGTGGCACAGACGCTGTTTCATCCTTTCCTACACTGAAATTACCCTTGCCTAACGATTGCGTCGGAAGCCGGGCTTGCAGCACAGCTATCCTCGCTGTAAGGCGAGTACAGCGGCTGCAATTAGAAAGCATCATGTTAATGTTACTACTTAGCTTCGGCTGTTGGAGGTCCTGACGAATCGTGTCCAGATAAAGCATCCGGAGTGAAAAAGTTGAGGAAAAAATAAATAAATATATGAACGGTAATTAAAAAGTGAAAACCGTAAAGTTGTCAGGTAGCAAAATAGGTTGGCAACAAAACGCACAGCAACTCGAAAACAAGCCTGCAAGTTGTGACCGGAAATGACGTAGTCAGAGCAGGAAAAAAGTATGATGCAGTCTATCACAATGCCATCCGTTTTGTCACCAAAGCGCCATGTACTACCCACCATTGCGACCTGTATACTCTCGTTGGCTGGTCCTCGCTACATATTCGCCAAACCCACTGGCTCCAGAACATCTATAAGTCTTTGCTAGGTATACAGTTGAAGACGGAAGTTTACATACACTTAGGTTGGAGTCATTAAAACTCGTTTTTCAACCACTCCACACATTTCTTGTTAACAAACTATAGTTTTGGCAAGTTGGTTAGGACATCTACTTTGTGCATGACACAAGTTATTTTTCCAACAATTGTTTACAGACAGATTATTTCAGTTATAATTCACTGTATCACAATTCCAGCGGGTCAGAAGTTTACATACACTAAGTTGACTGTGCCTTTAAACAGCTTGGAAAATTCCAGAAAATGATGTCATGGCTTTAGAAGCTGCTGATAGGCTAATTTACATCAAATCAAAATCAAATCAAATTTTATTTGTCACATACACATGGTTAGCAGATGTTAATGCGAGTGTAGCGAAATGCTTGTGCTTCTAGTTCCGACAATGCAGTGATAACCAACAAGTAATCTAACTAACAATTCCAAAACTACTGTCTTATACACAGTGTAAGGGGATAAGGAATATGTACATAAGGATATATGAATGAGTGATGGTACAGAGCAGCATACAGTAGATGGTATTTAAGTCAATTGTGTACCTGTGGATTGTGTACCTGTGGATGTATTTCAAGGCTTACCTTCAAACTCAGTGCGACATCATGGGAAAATCAAAAGATATGGGCCAAGACCTCACAAAAAAATATTGTAGACCTCAACATGTCTGGTTCATCCTTGGGAGCCATTTCCAAATGCTTGAAGGTACCACGTTCATCTGTACAAACAATAGTACGCAAGTATAAACTAGAGGTCGACCGATTAATCGGAATGGCCAATTAGTTAGGGCCGATTTCAAGTTTTCATAACAATCAAAAATCGTTATTTTTGGACACCGATTTGGCAGATTATTTTTTTACACCTTTATTTAACTAGACAAGTCAGTTAAGAACACATTCTTATGTTCAATGACAGCCTAGGAACGGTGGGTTTACTGCCTTGTTCAGGGGCAGAACGACAGGTTTTTACCTTGTCAGCTTGAGGATTCAATCTTGCAACCTTACGGTTAACTAGTCCAACGCTCTAACCACCTGCCTGCCTCTCATTGCACTCCACAAGGAGCCTGCCTGTTTCGCGAATGCAGTAAGAAGCCAAGGTAAGTTGCTAGCTAGTATTAAACTTATCTTATAAAAAACAATCAATCATAATCACTTGTTAACTACACATGGTTGATGATATTACTAGTTTATCTAGCGTGTCCTGCGTTGCATATAATCGATGCGGTGCGCATTTGCGAAAAAGGACTGTCGTTGCTCCAACGTGTACCTAACCATAAACATCAATTCCTTTCTTAAAATCAATACACAAGTATATATTTTTAAACCTGCATATTTAGTTAATATTGCCTGCTAACATGAATTTCTTTGTGTCACTTCTATTGCAACTGAGTCAGGGTATATGCAGCAGTTTGGGCCGCCTGGCTCGTTGCGAACTGTGTGAAGACTATTTCTTCCTAACAAAGACAGCCAACTTCGCCAAACGGGGGATGATTTAACAAAAGCGCATTTACGAAAAAAAGCACAGTCGTTGCATGACGGTACCTAACCATAAACATCAATGCCTTTCTTAAAATCAATACACAGAAGTATATATTTTTAAACCTGCATATTTAGCTAAAAGAAATCCAGGTTAGCAGGCAATATTAACCAGGTGAAATTGTCTCACTTCTCTTGCGTTCATTGCATGCAGAGTCAGGGTATATGCAACAGTTTGGGCAGCCTGGCTCATTGCGAACTAATTTGACAGAATTTTACGTAATTATGACATAACATTGAAGGTTGTACAATGTAACAGGAATATTTAGACTGATGGATGCCACCCGTTAGATAAAACACGGAACGGTTCCGTATTTCACTGAAAGAATAAACGTCTTGTTTTCGAGATGATAGTTTCCGGATTCGACCATAATGACCTGAGGCTCCCATTTCTGTGTGTTATTATGTTATAATTAAGTCTATGATTTGATAGAGCAGTCTGACTGAGCGATGGTAGGCACTAGCAGGCTCGTAAGCATTCATTCAAACAGCACTTTCGTGCGTTTTGCCAGCAGCTCTTTGCAATGCTACAAGCATTGCGCTATTTATGACTTCAAGCCTATCAACTCCCGAGATTAGACTGGTGTAACTGATGTGAAATGGCTAGCTAGTTAGCAGGGTGCGCGCTAATAGCGTTTCAAACGTCACTCGTTCTGAGGCTTGGAGTTGTTGTTCCCTTTGCTCTGCATGGGTAACGCTGCTTCGAGGGTGGCTGTTGTCGATGTGTTCCTGGTTCGAGCCCAGGCAGGAGCGAGGAGAGGGACGGAAGCTACACTGGCAATACTAAAGTGCCTATAAGAACATCCAATAGTCAAAGGTATATGAAATACAAATCGTATAGAGAGAAATAGTCCTATAATTCCTATAATAACTACAACCTAAAACTTCTTACCTGGGAATATTGAAGACTCGTGTTAAAAGGAACTACCAGCTTTCATATGTTCCCATGTTCTGAGCAAGAAACTTAAACGTTAGCTTTCTTATATGGCACATATTGCACTTTTACTTTCTTCTCCAACACTTTGTTTTTGTATTGTTTAAGCCAAATTGAAGATGTTTCATTATTTATTTGAGGCTAAATTGATTTTATTGATGTATTATATTAAGTTAAAATAAGTGTTCATTCAGTATTGTTGTAATTGTCATTATTACAAATACATTTAAAAAATTGTCAGATTAATCGGTATCGGCTTTTCTTGGTCCTCCAATAATCGGTATCGGTGTCGGCGTTGAAAAATCATAATCGGTCGACCTCTAGAAAAAACACCATGGGACCACGCAGCCGTCATACCGCTCAGGAAGGAGACGCGTTCTGTCTCCTAGAGATTAACGTACTTTTGTGCGAAAAGTGCAAATCAATCCCAGAACAATAGCAAAGGACCTTGTGAAGATGCTGGAGGAAACAGGTACAAAATTATCTATATCCACAGTATAACAAGTCATACATCGACATAACCTGAAAGGCTGCTCAGCAAGGAAGACGCCACTGCTCCAATACCGCCATAAAAAGGCCAGACTACGGTTTGCAACTGCACATGGGGACAAAGATTGTACTTTTTGGAGAAATGTCCCTTCGTCTGATGAAACAAAAAGATAATTTTTTGGCTGTAAAGACCATCGTTATGTTTGGAGGAAAACGGAGGAGGCTTGAAACCCGAAGAACAACATCCTAACGTATAGCACGGGGGTGGCAGCATCATGTTGTGGGGGTGCTTTGCTGCAGGAGGGACTGGTGCACTTCCCAAAATAGATGGCTTCATGAGGATGGAAAATGATGTGTATATATTGAAGCAACATCTCAAGACATCAGTCAGGAAGTTAAACCTTGGTCGCAAATGGGTCTTCCAAATGGACAATGACCCCAAGCATACTTCCAAGTTGTGGCAAAATGGCTTAAGGACAACAAAGTCAAGGTATTGGAGTGTCCATCACAAAGCCCTGACCTCAACCCTATAGAAAATTTGTGGGCAGAACTGAAAAAGCGTGTGCGAGCAAGGAGGCCGACAAACCTGACTCAGTTACACCAGCTTTGTCAGGAGGAATGGGCCAAAATTCACCCAACCTATTGTGGGAAGCTTGTGGAAGGCTACCTGAAACGTTTGACCGAAGATAAACAATTTAAAGGCAATGCTACCAAATACTAATTGAGTGTATGTAAACTTCTGACCCACTGGGAATGTGATGAAAGAAATAAAAGCTGAAATAAATCATTCTCTCTACTATTATTCTGACATTTCACATTCTTAAAATAAAGTGGTGATCCTAACTGATCTAAGACAGGGAATTTTTACTAGGATTAAATGTCAGGAATTGTGTAAAACTGAGTTTAAATGTATTTGGCTAAGGTGTATGTAAACTTCTGACTTCAACTGTAGTTCCGTCTTATCTCAGTTCACTGATCACCATAGCAACACCCACCCATAGCACGTGCTCCAGTAGGTATGTTTCACTGGTCATCCTTAAAGCCAACACCCCATTGGCTGCCTTTCCTTTCAGTTCTCTGTTGCAAATGACTGGAACGAATTGCAAAAATCACTGAAGTTGGAGACTTTTATTTCCCTCACTAACTTTAAGCATCAGCTGTCAGAGCAGCAGCTGTACACAGCCCATCTGTAAATAGCACATCCAACCAACTACCTACCTCATCCCCATATTTGTTTTTGTTTTTCTGCTCTTTTGCACACCAGTTTTTGTACTTGCACATTCTCATCTGCACATCTATCACTCCAGTGTAAATTGCTAAATTGTAATTACTTCGCCACTATTGGCCTATTTATTGCCTTACCTTCTTACTTAATTTGCACACACTGTATACAGATTTTTCTATTGTGTTATTGACTGTACATTTGTTTATCCCATGTGTAACTCTGTGTTGTTTTTGTTTGCACTGCTTTGCTTTATTTTGGCCAGGTCGCAGTTGTAATTGAGAACTTGTTCTCAACTGGCCTACATGGTTAAATAAAGGTGAATTTAAAAAAAAATGTCTCAACTTACTGTTGAGATTTAGAGTAGTAGAATACACAAGGTGGAATTTTGAAATTTGGTTGTGCATCAGCAGTTTCTCTTGTTAAGTCAGTCAATCAATTGGACCAAGTCTAGCCAGCTATCTAAACCTGTAGAAATAATTCCAGTTACCGATCGTGGGGAAAATGGATTTTGTTTGTCATGCTCACTCAGATATCATATTAAAAATGTCAAACATTTCTCTTCGCCCAATGACAAAATTTGTACAATTGCAGGAAATTAGCTGTAAAACTGCTGAATATTCTCTCCGCCCATGGCAAAATTGGTAGAATAGCAGCCAACGTTTTTTTCAACATCATTTGTCAATGTATTGTGACATAGAATCTTCGTTAAAAATACATTGGATTTGAAAAAAGTAATCAACGAAAACTGTTCTTTTGAGAGTGACATTTCAACCACATGATTTGGGCCGTGCGTGATGGGACAAGAACATCCCTGCCGGCTAAACCCTCCCCTAACCCGGACGATGCTGGGCCAATTGTTCGCCGCCCCATGGGTCTCCCAGTCGCAGCCAGCTGCGACAGAGCCTGGACACGGACCCAGAATCTCTAGTGGCACAGCTAGCACTGCGATGCAGTGCCTTAGAACCCCGACGCCGCTCGGGACGGCCCAACGATTACAAGCATACCCATAACACGATGCAGTCACCACCATGCTTGAAAATATGGAGAGTTGTATTCAGTAATGTTTTGTATCAGATTTGCCCCAAACATAACACTTTGTATTCAAGACAAAAAGTTATTTGCTTAGGCACATTTTTTTCAGTATTACTTTAGTGCCTTGTTGCAAACAGGATGCATGTTTTGGAATATATACAGGCTTATTTTCACTCTGGTAATTAGGTTAGTATTGTGGACTAACTACAATGTTGTTGAGCCATCCTCCGTTTTCTCCTATCACAGCCGTTAAACTCTGTAACTGTTTTAAAGGCACCATTGGTCTTCTTCTACAGCAACTGAGTTAGGAAGAACGCCTAAATCTTTGTAGTGACTGGGTATATTGCTACACCATCCAAAGTATAATTTATAACGTCACCATGCTTAAAGGGATATTCAATGTCTGCTTAAAAAAAAAAAATCACCAATAGGTGACATTTTTTGCGAGGCATTGGAAAACCTCCCTGGTCTTTGTGGGTGAACCTGTGTTTGAAATTCACTGCTCGACTGAGGGACCTTACAGATAATTGTATGTGTGGGGTACAGAGATGAGGTAGTCAGCCTTTATAAGGTCTTCGAAGGCCAAGTCAACAAACAGATTACCGACCATTTCGAATCTCACCATACCCTCTCTGCTATGCAATCTGGTTTCAGAGCTGGTCATGGGTGCACCTCAGCCACGCTCAAGGTCCTAAACGATATCTTAACCGCCATCGATAAGAAACATTACTGTGCAGCCGTATTCATTGATCTGGCCAAGGCTTTCGACTCTGTCAATCACCACATCCTCATCGGCAGACTCGACAGCCTTGGTTTCTCAAATGATTGCCTCGCCTGGTTCACCAACTACTTATCTGATAGAGTTCAGTGTGTCAAATCGGAGGGTCTGCTGTCCGGACCTCTGGCAGTCTCTATGGGGGTGCCACAGGGTTCAATTCTTGGACCGACTCTTCTCTGTATACATCAATGATGTCGCTCTTGCTGCTGGTGAGTCTCTGATCCACCTCTACGCAGACGACACCATTCTGTATACTTCTGGCCCTTCTTTGGACACTCTGTTAACAACCCTCCAGGCAAGCTTCAATGCCATACAACTCTCCTTCCGTGGCCTCCAATTGCTCTTAAATACAAGTAAAACTGAATGCATGCTCTTCAACTGATCGCTGCCTGCATCTGCCTGCCTGTCCAACATCACTACTCTGGACGGCTCTGACTTAGAATACTTGGACAACTACAAATACCTAGGTGTCTGGTTAGACTGTAAACTTTCCTTCCAGACCCACATCAAACATCTCCAATCCAAAGTTAAATCTAGAATTGGCTTCCTATTTCGCAACAAAGCATCCTTCACTCATGCTGCCAAACATACCCTTGTAAAACTGACCATCCTACCAATCCTCGACTTCGGCGATGTCATTTACAAAATAGCCTCCAATACCCTACTCAACAAATTGGATGCAGTCTATCACAGTGCCATCCGTTTTGTCACCAAAGCCCCATATAATACCCACCATTGCGACCTCTACGCTCTCGTTGGCTGGCCCTTGCTTCATACTTGTCGCCAAACCCACTGGCTCCAGGTCATCTACAAGACCCTGCTAGGTAAAGTCCCCCCTTATCTCAGCTCGCTGGTCACCATAGCATCACCCACCTGTAGCACGCGCTCCAGCAGGTATATCTCTCTGGCCACCCCCAAAACCAATTCTTCCTTTGGCCTCCTTCCAGTTCTCTGCTGCCAATGACTGGAACGAACTACAAAAATCTCTGAAACTGGAAACACTTATATCCCTCAATATCTTTAAGCACCAGCTGTCTGAGCAGCTCACAGATTACTGCACCTGTACATAGCCCATCTATAATTTAGCCCATCCAACTACCCCCCCCCTACTGTATTTATTTTATTTATTTAGTTTGCTCCTTTGCACCCCATTATTTTTATTTCTACTTTGCACATTCTTCCACTGCAAATCTACCATTCCAGTGTTTTACTTGCTATATTGTATTTACTTTGCCATCATGGCCTTTTTTTTGCCTTTACCATTATCTCACCTCATTTGCTCACATCGTATATAGACTTGTTTCTACTGTATTAATGACTGTATGTTTGTTTTACTCCATGTGTAACTCTGTTGTTGTATGTGTCGAACTGCTTTGCTTTATCTTGGCCAGGTCGCAGTTGTAAATGAGAACTTGTTCTAAACTTGCCTACCTGGTTAAACAAAGGTAAAATAAAAAATAAAAAAAAATAAAAAAATGATGTTAAACACTTGTTGCAACTTATTATGTGACTTGTTAAGCACATTTTTACTCCTGAACTTATTTAGGCTGCCATATCAAAGGGGTTGAATACTTATTGACTCAAGACTTCAGCTTTTTGTTTTTTAATTCATTCATAAAAATGTAAAAAAAGATATAATTCCACTTTGACATTACGGGGTATTGTGCGTAGGCCAGTGACTAAAAAATCGACATTTAATCCATTTAAAATTCAGCCTGTAACACAACAAAATGTGTAAAAAGTCCAGGTGCGTGAATACTTTCTGAAGTCACTTTACATGTAAACAGGGCTGAAAAGTGACTGGTATTTTCTCTGTACTATTGGAAGAGTTTTTACTGACCACATGACCTGTTCAGGAAAAATTACAGACCTTAAAGCTTTTTAAATCTCACCTCTCCTTTTTCTTATGACACTAATTCACAGAACAACACAGGTTTCTTCTACTGCAGCACATTTGCAAAACAACAGGCCAACTTCTCTCTTAGTTGTAAAGACAAAGACACTCCTTGTATTGTAAAATACCCATTAGAGAACCTGTGGGGTAGAATCCAGGAAGTCAAGTAAACAGTTCTCTGAAGGACTGGCTTGGTTATTTCCCTTTATGAAGTGGAGTCGTAGTAACTGCACGGATGTGCCTTTGGGAAATACAACCCAGCCAAGAGGTTTGGGTAACCTTGTTAGTGTGTGTGTCTGCGTGTGCGTGTGGATGTTTGCAGGCGTTTGTGTGTGTGCAAAATAGTTTGTCTGAGGCTGTTGAACCATGTGTCTGGAGTTTCTGAAAAACTCAGTTTTTAGAAGTAATTTGCCTTTCTTTTTTCTTTTTTTTACCCCTTTTTCGTGGTATCCAATTGTTAGTAGCTACTATCTTGTCTAATCGCTACAACTCCCGTACGGGAGTCATGCGTCCTCCGATACACAACCCAACCAAGCCGCACTGCTTCTTAACACAGCGCGCATCCAACCCGGAAGCCAGCCGCACCAATGTGTCGGAGAAAACACTGTGCACCTGGCAACCTTGGTTAGTGCGCACTGCCCCTGGCCCACCACAGGAGGTGTGCGATAAGACAAGGACATCCTTACCGACCAAGCCCTCCCTAACCCGGACGACGCTAGGCCAATTGTGGGTCGCCCCACGGACCTCCCGGTCGCAGCCGGTTACAACAGAGCCTGGGCGCGAACCCAGGGACTCTGATGGCACAGCTGGCGCTGCAGTACAGCACCCTTAACCACTGTGCCACCCAGGAGGCCAGTAATCAACTAATTTCAACTAATTTTAGAGTGTAATACGGTCTAAGCTCTGGGCATGCTGAATGGTGTTGGTACAGAGTCTCATTGTTTGGCCATCAGCAACCAGGTGCAGCACATTATACACAATCATTAAATAATACCCAATGACCTGCATGGATTGAGACTAGGGTAGCTGGACTAGACATTCCAACAGGGTTGGATTGTTTATGGTTGTCACTCTTTTTACATCCATGTTGGTGTACTGTACAGTTCAATAGTTAATTGTTCAACTCAGGTTATTATTGATCCCACACCATGATATCTCTCTGGTAAATGTTGTGATTGGTCCTTATTGGTAATTAAATGTCCCCTTTAATGGTCTTCAGGTCCATTTCTCCAGGACACTAGGTCAACAAGAAGGTCAGAGCCAAAGTTATTTTGTTCGTATTGTCTTGGTGATGTGCTTAATCATACAAATGTCACCACAACAATATAATGAAATAAGTTGTTTCCCCCTCTAATGACTCCTGCTCCAAAGGCAGCAGTGACACGATAGGCAGTAAGGAGGAATTCTGAGCTTCCTGGTGGATAGCACATGCAGAGGGAAGATGGATTGTGCAAGCAGCAGCAGACCCTCGTGCCTCTCTAAATATTCACCATGTTACAGTCGTAACATAATATCTTTGAGAAATTAGGACATTGATTTGTGAGTTTTCTCATAGCCAAACTGGTTTTCCAAATGTAACCGGTGGAAATCAAACCTGGGTTTCCGGCTCGCTAACCCAATGTCTTAACCTTCGACTTCCTTCGGGTTGAAGGGCAACAATTGAGTTTATGTCTTCCCTTCGCTATACACAAATATCCCTCTATTTAGACAGGAAACTTTTAGCACCTTATACCAATGAAGTAAAAATACTGTCTTTCTGTATTCTTATAGTTAGCCAGCTTCCTCTCTCCATTTGGCAAGGTATCATAGTACCCAATAGGACAAGGTCATTGATGTTGGATTGTGTAACTTCACAACCATTTAGTTAAACAAAGGTACAGATTATGGAATATGATATTATGAGTACTGTTAAATATCTGGATATTTGACAATTAAAGGAACTGAAGATGAACTGAAGACGTAGACTCAGGTGTCCTCACTCCACACAGCATTCCATTCACTGAGCACCCACTCTCTCAGACAACATTCTAGATAACATTTTACAAGACTGAGATTAGTGAGAAGCTCCCAGTGGATTTTTCGCTGGCTGATTAGTGAGAAGCTCCCAGAGGCTTTTTAGCTGGCTGATTGCTTGAGAGTTGTTATTGTAGAACACACAAACCTGATTTGGTTCTTGAATTATGTTCTGAAAGGCTGATTTGTTGTTATGTTGATGTATTCATGCTCTGTCCCGGCTGTATGCAGTCCAGCTCTAAGGATATTGATATGCTCTTACTGTTCCTATTAGCCTGATGGACAAGCCCAGCAATCCATGAATGCAATGGAGAAAAAGGGAGTAAAATACAGGTACCTAAGAAGCAAATTACACTGACAGATTACACAAATTGAGAACACGTGGCTTTGAGTTTCTTTCACTCATGGTCATGGACCTGGCAGTATAAAGGTCTCATTTATTCCCATGTGATCAATAATGATCTTATGACTGGCCTAATTCAACTTGCTGCTCAAAGGTTTCATTGACTAATCTGTCAAACATACAATTTGCGCTGTGTGTGTTTTTAGATTCCCCGGGAAAATACAATCGAGCGGAGCTGACAGTTCATCTTGTGCAGACATCCGTAGACACCCTATTCATTCCACCTTTTGCTTTCAGCACACACAGCACAGATAATAGTAATGGAGAACAAACCCTCAGTCAGTGTTACAAGGAGACTTGTCTTGCAGAAGGGTGTGTTCCTCATTTTCTCCCCTTGTCTCGTCTTCAACACTTAATACACTGTATGAATGGGAGGCTGCGGCAAACATGCTGTAAGCCTCTTTTCTCTCCAAAGAAGTGGGTGTCTGGGCTGGATCGGTGTCCTGATTGGGGGAGAGAAGCAGGGTTCTCCTCCAGCAAAGTCACTGTGGCCTTCCCGGCTCACGTTGGCAATGGTGTGGGTCATGCGACAGGAGCACGGTCATTATGCTAAAAAAGCCCTGAGCAAGATGTAACAACCAACAGCCTCTGCCGCTGCTCAACACAGTTCATATGCACAGCCCATGGGCTGTGTGTACTGTAGGTTCAGAACTTCCACACATAAAAATGGTCAACCAAAATGTTTCTGGTCATCTCTTCTCCTTCCAGGCCTTTTCATTGTTTAACTTATATAGTGATTGGCATCTAAACTTTCATAATATTACCATGACAACCGGCAACAGTTCGTCTTTCAATCACCCACGTGGGTATAACCAATGAGGTGATGGCACATGGGTACCTGCTTCTATAAACCAATGAGGAGATGGGAGAGGCAGGACTTGCAGCGCGATCTGAGTCAGAAATAGGAATGACTTCTATTTTAGCCCTTAGCAATACAGACACTCATTGACGCGCGCGAGCAGTGTGGGTGCAATAATTAAATAACATAGATTGACTCAAATTAAATAACCTCAAATTGACTCAAATTATGTAAATTAGCCTATCAGCAGCTTATAAAGCCATGACATAATTTTCTGTTTAAAGGCACAGTCAACTTAGTGTATGTAAACTTCTGACCCACTGGAATTGTGGTACAATGAATTATAAGTGAAATAATCTGTCTGTAAACAATTGTTGGAAAAATGTCTTGGTTCATGCACAAGGTAGATGTCCTAACTGACTTGCCAAAACTATAGTTTGTTAACAAGAAATTTGTGGAGTGGTTGAAAAACAAGTTTTAATGACTCCAACCTAAGTGTATGTAAACTTCCGTCTTCAACCGTATATATACAAAAACATATATATGGTGGATTGGAAATAATGTTGACAATTACGTTGATGGAAGCTGATCTACCCCCTAAAAAATAAAAATAAATATATATAAATGATTTCCCTCTGTGTGGGATGGGAAGAGGCTCCGAGATGTAGGCTATTTGCAGGGGGGCATCAAAATCCCAGTTGGGGTTCTTTGCTAAAGTGAACATAAGATAATTCAAGTATGGTAATGGACCACAGATGTTGAAGGCAGGTTTGTGATGGAGATTGCCAAGGAGAGTTTTTGCCCAGCATTGTGATGTGTTTCCTTGAAATTCATACGCCAAGGGCAAGAATTAGCGCTCAAAGAAGATCCCATCCATAAAAGGATAACCCTGTGCCTACTACTTCTCTGAGGATATCCTTAACCATGGTGCCCTGTCTGAATTCAGTAGAGTGAGGTTTAATCCATTCAAGTTTTATCTTCATTTTTTCCTTTTTCGAGTTCTGATCTGTTCTCAGAAAGAACGATAATGTTGTATGAGATTTCACACTTACCATCATACGACATAAAGGCCTTTTCAAAATGGCGAAAGTGTGGCTTTCAGAGCCATAAATTTCCTGTGACTTTCATGTTTATCAGAATAAAGGGGGCCCTTTCATGTCTGCATGGTTGACAGAGTCAGTATTCATCTTTGGGAGCTGTAGAATGAGAGCCTTTTCATGGCTATATTCTTCTCTTTGACCGCAGAAGTCCTTTCCCTCTCCTGAAACTGGAGATATAAACCAGTAGCCACACTACTAAGGAAAAGGTTGAATGCAGTCTAATGCTAACCATGCTGCATCTCTGTGTCTATGGTTTCTGACTTTAGTTGAAAAGTTTTCTTATTGATAATAAAGCCAGGCACTTTAATAACTTGAAAGTATTTTTTTCAACCTCTCACAGCCACTCTTTACTTCCAAGAGTAGAATATCGAAGTTGTTCACTGTTGTAGATGGAAACATGTGCTCAAATTAAAATGTTTGTAATTTAGCAGGCACTCTTTTACAGTGATTTACAGGAGCAATTAGGATTAAGTGTCTTGCTCAAGGGCATGTCGACAGATTTTTCACCAGCGACCTTTCAGTTATTTGACCAACAGTCTTAAACCACTAGGCTACCTGCCACTATCAAATGCACAGAATTGTATCATTCTCTTTTTGCGTTGTGAGGTAGCCTACATTTGGCTATAAGCCTATTTCAAACTAATTCAGGTTAGTTCACTCAAATGCTTTCTCAAAAGGCAGCATACTATAGGACCTACAGTATGCTACTACACTAAATAGCTAAGTAAGGCTACTGCTGTAAAGAGAATTTACTTTTAAAGTAATTTAATTTCAACATTCAAGCCTACTTGAATGCCAGCAGACACAAGCCTCAATCATTTTAATCAGATTTTTAAAATAGCATGTGCATGAGCCAATGCTTCTCGGTATCTTCTTTAATATATTTGTCCATTGGCAAGGGCGGATCTACACAATCACAATTTGAGACAAGACCATTGTGTTTATTCTATTAGTGGCAAGAACTGGGATTATAAAAGCTTGCTTAAAAACCTGCTTTATGTCCCCGATAAGCCAATACATTCTTCTTCATCAGTTTAATGTTCAAATCCATTAGAGGGACCAATCTCTTAAGATAAATTACCCAAAATGCTTATAAAAAAGACCACTTAAGTAATATGAAAACAGACACACAATAGTCCTGGGGTAAGAAAGGTATCTGGGGTACAAAAGCCTGCTTCACAGATATCATTTTCAGACAAATCAGATCCTGTAAATGTTTTTCCAATCTTTTGGGGCATATTGTGTGTGTGCGCTTGTTTGCATTTGTTTGTGTATCAACCCCTGTGTGTGTGTGTGTGTGTGTATATATGTATGTATGTATGTGTATATATATATATATATATATATATATATATATATATATATATATATATACTGTGTGTATATATATATATATATATATATATATATATATATATATATGGGGCAAAAAAGTATTTAGTCAGCCACCAATTGTGCAAGTTCTCCCACCTAAAAAGATGAGAGAGGCCTGTAATTTTCATCATAGGTACACTTCAACTATGACAGACAAAATGAGAAAGAAAATCCAGAAAATCACATTGTATGTATGTATGTATGTATGTATGTATGTATGTATATATGTGTGCTTTTGTGTGGAGACCAAGGCTCAGGTGGCCAGGAAGCATGCTAATTAATTCAGCAAGTGAACTCAACAATGTGAATTGGTCTGGAAATGCCTGTGAATCCCACGCTATGGGCCGCTCTGCAAGGAATGGTCTCCACCAGGTCTAACACATCTATGGGGAGGGGGATGAGATGGGTTTACACTAATTAAACATGCCATATGTTGCCACTCTCCCCCAGCACAGCAGATGCTCTGACAAACTATCAATTATTGTGAAAATGAAACCTATCAGGAGGACATAGACAGCAGAGACCTTCAACACAAAGATGACTGCTCAAATCTAGGCTGTCCTGGCGTATAAACTATATGTTAGCTCAGCTCCAGCACTGAATACTTAGTTTCTTCTGTTTGGGAGTCATTAACAGGTGCCCATCACTGTCCAAGTACCCATTAGCTACTTCTGCTCCTTTATATTAATCAAATGAGGTGAAGACATCATTTCCCACAGATTTTCATATACAAAGTTTCAGAATTAATCATTTGATTTTCTATGAGAATAGATATCATGTGCTTTGTTGGTGTTAACACCTAAAGAAATTGTAAGAAAAAGCAATGCTCGCTCTGCTTACCGTAGCTAGCATCAAGAGCCTCCAGATCTCTTGCTGCATCTGAGGGCAACGTGAGGAGCAGAGAAGATTTTCTGTTGTCAGGATACTGATGCTCTCAATGGACTTTTGGCTGCCTACATCTGTGCTAATTAGACCCTCAGTCTTTGAGAACCTGCTAGAACCCGTCAATTGTATCTTTGTTAAGATCATTTGCACCCCGACATGTTTTAAATCTACAGACTGAAGCTCTGGAAGCCTGGTCAATATAGCTAGCGTTCTCATGGACCAAATGCTGGGCCTCTAGATCGATGATGATGATCCTCAACAACCATCAACTGGGATTACCAATCTCAGGGTGCGTTTGAGGCCAAAGTAGCTAAGACTCGTTTAAAGCTAATTAGGTTTGCTATTATTGAGAGTGGAGGCTTTTGAAAGAGGCTCCGATTCAGCAGAACATGTTGTTTGAGCCTATTCAATGACCTTTCCTAAAGATTCTGTCAACGTCAGTACAGGTTATGTTCACGCAGGAACGAAGGGGATAAAGTATGTAAATGGCTAACTATTGGGCAATGGGCATAATAGCTGACTATGGTCAAATTATGAATGAGCCATGCCATTGTTTTCAAGTTCACTTCCATTCATTACTTGTGATTATTTATTTAACTAGGCAAGTCAGTTAAGAACAAATTCTTATTTTCAATGATGGCCTACCTGCCTGTTCAGGGGCAGAATGACAGATTTGTACCTTGTCAGCTTGGGGACTTGAACTTACAACCTTGCGGTCATGAGTCCAACGCTCTAACCACTAGGCTAAGTAGTCACTTACCTTCTGGTACAGTATATTAATTCTCTTCATCAATGTAAATGTATCTGGTAGAGTTCGAAGCAATACTATTCCCAGTCTCATACACAAAAACAAATAATCATGATTGCAGAGGGGGCATCAATTACTCTTCTATTAACCAATCAACCTAGCTGGGGCATGTTCACTTGTTACTTCCTCCTCCCATTAGATCGGCTGACAAATGGGCCGGTTGAATTGGTTTCCTGTTCATTATTCTTAGGACGCAAAACAACGTTGGGTCTGATGGATGAACATCAATAGCGTGAGTTTGCCATGTGGGCCCGTTCCCTGTTCTGTTGTTAATCTGGTTGCAGTATCTGTGTACTCTGAAAAACAGGACAGAGGAGAGAGCAGCAGTATACAGACCCTCTGATTATATTTATGAAATTCAATTACTCTGACATAGACAGATGGAGCCGCTGTCAGGGGGGAGGCCCGTCATTTGTTAGCATCAGCTGATGTGTCAGCCAGGGGTGCCGATGGGACCCAAACTGTGTGACTGGAAATAAGAGGAGTGGGGGAGCAGAGAGGAAAGGAGAGGAGAGGAGAGAGGAGGTCTGCATTGAGGGCGGCTGGTCTGTCAGGTTCAGGGCAGATTTTCCATTGGTTGCTGAAAGCCCAGGATTAGACTGTATGCCATCTTTCCCAACAGTTACTCACAGGTCCGTTCAAACTCTTACTACTTCCACTGAACTTGGATCTGTGGCATAAAAAATATAAACAGCATTAAAAACACTTAAATGACCACCTTTGAACCAAAAGAGACTTCTTCATGTGTGTGTCAGAAAAAGCTATTGCTACAATATCTTGTATATGGTTATATCTCCCTCTCTTTACCTGTTTCTATCCCTTTCGCGTATTGAAATTAGCAATACCTTGGGACTAGAAAGTTGTGTCCGACATTTTTGTAAAAAATTAGTTTGTCACATGTAATTGATCTTTAGATGGTTCTTCATAAGTCTGTGAAGTTCGATTTTCTGAATAAGTAAGTGAAAAAAATTAACAACTAGAAAATTCTGTCTGCATGAACCCATTTGAATTTATGGGTCTATCTGCAATCCAATCACAAGCCTGAATTGATACAGATGGATCAATCAGATCACGTCTTTGCCAGCTCCCTTTAAGTATGGTCTAGGCTAGTCTAACCAGCGATAATGGCACACACAAAAAAAAAAACTAAATTCAGAAATCTTAAGGTAAATTATGTTGTCACATTGTTGTTCAGTGATGACAGTTATTAATCTTAATGTATTTCATGATGTGTTCTGACTATATCTTGGTAAATTAAGGATAGCATTTATGCATTCAAATAGCTACAGTTTTCTTAACTCAACATGTCTAATTCAGAAGTGTCAGAGAGAACCTCAAACCCAGATTGACATTTCAGAGCTTTAAGGGTCTATCTGCGATTGCATCCCCCTAAAAATATCTGATTTACAAATGTCTCAGGATTTTGATACTCTGTACTTTAGGTACCTTTAAAGTAAGGACCTTAATGGGTTATGAAAGAAGAATTCTCTACACACAGTTCTGAGATATGCCATGTGAAAACTTTGATTCTCAATATCTCAGAACTATGCTACAGTGCCTTGCAAAAGTATTCATCCCCCTTGGCGTTTTTCCTATTGTGTTGCATTACAACCTGTCATTTAAATGGATTTTTATTTGAATGACATGTAATGGACATACACAAAATAGTCCAAATTGATGAAGTGAAATTTAAAAAGTAACTTGTTTAATTTTTTTTTAAAGAATTACAAATAGAAAAGTGGCGCGTGCATATGAATTCACCCCCTTGGCTATGAAGCCCCTAAATAAGATCTGGTGCAACCAATTACCTTCAGAAGTTACATAATTAGTTAGATTAAATACAGGTGGACTTTATTTAAGTGTCATATGATCTATTACATGATCTCAGTATGTATACACCTGTTCTGAATGGCCCCAGAGTCTGGAACTTGAAGGAGCTGGAGCACTTTTGCCTTGAAGAATGGGCAAAAATCCCAGTGGCTAGATATGCGAAGCTTATAGAGACATACCTCAAGAGACTTGCAGCTGTAATTGCTGCAAAAGGTGGCCCTACAACGTTTTGACTTTGGGGGGTGAATAGTTATGCATGCAAGTTTTATGTTTTTTTTTCTTATTTCTTGTTTGTTTCACAAAAAAATATATTTTGCATCTTCAAAGTGGTAGGCATGTTGTGTAAATCAAATGATTACAAACCCCCCAAAAGTCCATTTTAATTCCAGGTTGTAAGGCAACAAAATAGAAAAAATGCCAAGGGGGTGAATACTTTCGCAAGCCACTGTATGCGCAGATTGAACCTTATAGTCACAATTCACTGCCTCGCTAATTTACACACATCCTATTGAAACAAGACCAAGAGGTAAAGTTAGTTGAAGAAGCATATTACCCAGTTAGGTTCAGTTCCGTTCTGTGCCCTTTGCCAGTGAATTATGTATGAGTTTCCCTGTGAAGATGAGAGTAGTGTGGAATTCATTGAGGAACTGCTGACAGTTCTGGTGCACCTTTATCCAGAGGGGAAAAAGAAACAAATATAAAAGGAGTCCAATGTAAAGTGAGCCTATCCCCTTCAGGGTGTTGGAATATTAGCATAGAAGGAGAGAGTGCTGCAGCATTCCCCCAGAACCCACCATTTTTTGGCATAGCATGGAAGTTCTATATAAGGCGGCGTGGAGCTCCCGGTAACAGGGGAGGGGTAAATGGTACTAATATAAGCAGCATGTGTGATCTGTTGAGATTCAGGGAGGTTGTGATCCTACCACACATTCTCACAGTCTCTCAGATATATTATGTCTGAGGCCTCTACCCACTGGGCACAGACATCGTAATTTTTGAAAATCAAATCAGTTTTCCATGTTGATTCACCGTCATCACATTACATTTTAGGGTTGAAATGATGTGGAAACAACCAGTTTTTGCCCAGTGGGTAGTCTCTAAGGTGCCATACATACAATGTAACTCCTTACCTCCCCTAATCGTCAGGCTCGGTATTCATAAAGCATCTAAGACTAGGAGGGCTTAAAATGCAGGTCCCCCCTCTCATTCTTTATGACTTAAAAGGTGAATATGATCCTAGATCATCACTCCTTTTCTGAAATGATTACAGACCCAGCTCTAGAGTTCCATGAAAACAAAACAACTTCTTCCTTGAGATGTCTATTAAAAAGCAAAGCTGGATGAAATAGAAGAAGGGAGAGCTGCAAGCCAGCCAGTAGGGAACAATAGCCACGTTGAAAAAAAGAGTGTGGCCGCTCACTGTAAGGGATCTGCCTGATGGTAGATGTGAGTATCCCACTGAGATTGAAGACTTTTATAGTGTTGAAAAGTTTAGACGAGAGAAGATTCACAGGCACAAAGCAGCCTTTAGAACAGTGCTCTTAGCGATGTGCATTTCATATGTGAAACAGTGAAAGGATACATACTGTGGCCTACATTTAAAGAGCTACAGAATTTACTCTATAGCATCTAGATTTCCCTTTCTTCTTTAAACTGGAACTCAAGCACTTTAACCTTTTCATTTAATATACAGTATTGTTCCAATTTCAGTAGACCAATGTTATGTACAATAACTACAGTATTGGAATACTCACAACATCTATCCAAGCCTGTGTGAAGGTCTGTTTCTGATTTTGCTCATTGAATTGTCATGCCAAACGTGAGAAGAGAGCAGTAACAGACTGACACCCAGGCTACATCAATCCATACAGGGATGTACAACATGTGTCACTGTGTTTGCCTTTCTATTTCAAGCCCTTATCTCTCTCCTTTAATGCCATACTACATATAAAATACTTCAAATAGCTCTCCCCTCTTTATGAAAATATGACGCTGTTTGAAATGTAATTTTATGACATCTATTACCTCAAATTGTAATATGCCTAATTACCCTTAGCATTATCACAGCAATTTAGCAATCACCATGTGCCCTTGTGGTGCAGTGAACATTCTACTCAATGGGCCACTAAGGGATGGGATCAATTAGCCATTTTATTATTGTAATGATGTGGACCTATGATTTAGCTCCCACTGACAGTTTCGAGAGAGTCACAGATGTGTGTGTAGTATTTAAATGGGTTGCCATGGTTGACCTATATGTATAACGCTTCAGTGCATCCAGTGGTATGGAGTGTTGTGAGTGCCTGAGTACATCATCGTGCTGCCTTTGTGAGCTGTGTAGTGTGTAGTATCGCTGACAGTACTACATTTGGTGTTACTGGCTCGCATTTAGCTTGAGGAGTTGTATTCAAGACGGTACTCTGCTGACTGGACTGCTCACTATGAAAAGCCTGGCTCATGTGAGTCAATGCAAAGAAGATACAACGGCTGCCAGCAATGGAATATAGGCCAGAGTACAAGACAATGGAATATAGGCCAGAGTACAAGACTATGGAATATAGGCCAGAGTACAAGACAATGGAATATAGGCCAGAGTACAAGACAATGGAATATAGGCCAGAGTACAAGACTATGGAATATAGGCCAGAGTACAAGACTATGGAATATAGGCCAGAGTACAAGACAATGGAATATAGGCCAGAGTACAAGACTATGGAATATAGGCCAGAGTACAAGACTATGGAATATAGGCCAGAGTACAAGACTATGGAATATAGGCCAGAGTACAAGACAATGGAATATAGGCCAGAGTACAAGACAATGGAATATAGGCCAGAGTACAAGACAATGGAATATAGGCCAGAGTACAAGACTATGGAATATAGGCTAGAGTACAAGACAATGGAATATAGGCCAGAGTACAAGACAATGGAATATAGGCCAGAGTACAAGACAATGGAATATAGGCCAGAGTACAAGACTATGGAATATAGGCCAGAGTACAAGACAATGGAATATAGGCCAGAGTACAAGACTATGGAATATAGGCCAGAGTACAAGACAATGGAATATAGGCCAGAGTACAAGACAATGGAATATAGGCCAGAGTACAAGACAATGGAATATAGGCCAGAGTACAAGACTATGGAATATAGGCTAGAGTACAAGACAATGGAATATAGGCCAGAGTACAAGACAATGGAATATAGGCCAGAGTACAAGACAATGGAATATAGGCCAGAGTACAAGACAATGAAATATAGGCCAGAGTACAAGACTATGGAATATAGGCCAGAGTACAAGACTATGGAATATAGGCCAGAGTACAAACAATGGAATATAGGCCAGAGTTCAATACAATGGAATATAGGCCAGAGTTCAATACAATGGAATATAGGCGAGAGTTCAATACAATGGAATATAGGCCAGAGTTCAATACAATGGAATATAGGCCAGAGTTCAATACAATGGGATATAGGCCAGAGTTCAATACAATGGAATATAGGCCAGAGTTCAATACAATGGAATATAGGCCAGAGTTCAATACAATGGAATATAAGCCAGAGTACAAGACTATGGAATATAGGCCAGAGTTCAATACAATGGAATAATAATAATGAAACTTAAACTTTAGAAACTAATATCTGATAGTGATGTTATACAGTGCCTATGGTGCATGTCAGAGGAGGCTGGTGGGAGGAGCTATAGGAGAACAGGCACATTGTAGTGTCTGGAAATAAATAAATGGAATGGTATCAAACAAATGTAAACCACGTTTGACTCCATTCCATGAATTCCATTCCAACCATTACAATGAGCTCATCTTCCTATAGCTCCTCCCACCAGCCTCTTCTGGTACATGTTACACAGACTGTATATAGGCCTAACCATGTTGAAAAATGTAGTGTGTTTGTGTGAGTGAGTGTGCCATGTGTGTGCCTTGCCCGTCGTGTGTGTGTGTACAGTATGCGTGCACCGTGTGCACACATGTGCGACCACATGTGAATGTCAGAATCTTCCCATTAAATCCATCATGAGGATTCCACTGTCAGTGCAGTAGGTGCGGAATGAAGTATAGTTGAGGTGTAGGACTATGAGTGGGCTAGAAGTGGTTAGGAGGCAGTGGCGGGATGAGGATGGAGGGTGCATCTCTGAGCAGAATAAAATAACAGTGTGTGAGTGATGAGGATGACAGAAGCTGATGTGTGCTCAGGGCCTGTGTGGCTCCTGTAATAAAGATACGGAGCCACAGAGTGGTCTCTTAACCGCTCCTTAATCCCTCAGTAAATGACATGTTCGGCTCCCCAAGAGGCGAGTGAAAAATGCTAACAGTTTGTCCACTGTTGGGACCTTGATAGCGTCTGGAAAACATTTTGCATACTGTATAATGTCAAGGAGAGATCATTTTTTTCATCTGGATTTGTATCAAATAAATATGAACCTTTAGGAAGTCTAAGAACATGGCGTAGCCTAATGCTAGAAATATCAAAGAAATTACAATTGATCATTTTGGCTGTGGACCGATCTTTGAGTACAAGCTGATAGCATTTCACAATTGGTTTCCACAGCCGTTATAACTGAAAAGTCTGTGCTTTCTTCTTTCACCAGCGCGTGGCATCTGCTTGATCAATGTTTCCTGAGAAGGAGGTAATTTGTGTCTTTCACTGAAGAGCAGAGACGGTTCTCTTATCACCCCCCATTGGCTATAAAGTGTCTTCTTTATATTGGAATCAATAGAATGGAGTCGAACACGTTGTCTCCATGTGTTTGGTACCATTCCATTGATTTCATTCCAGCCATTACAATGAGCCCATCCCCCTATATCTTCTCCCACAAGCCTCCTCTGGTGCACACGCACACAAAGCACTCACACTTTACAATGTCAGCACTGCATCTGATAACAGCCATTGGTGATGGCCAGCCTCGACAAGTCCAAATTTGCCAGCAGGGTTAAGGACAGGGAGAAGAGAGAGAGGGGTATCGAGTGTGAAGAGATGGGCGATTAGCTAGCGGACTGAGTCAAGCCACTCGCAGCTTTGTGTGTCAGAGTAGGATGGAAAAGCCAATGAAACACTTCTCTAAGGGTGTCATAAACCCTGCTTTATGGTTGGTTTGTGTAGCCTTGCAGATTAGGTTCAAAGAAAGACAGCTCCCCTCTTTCTCGCCACACATCTTAAATCCTGTTTCTATTCAGTTTCCTCTGTAGATAGATTCTCAGGGCGGCTGTGAAATATCCCCGGAGTCAGCAGCTATGGAACAGCTACGGGGCCGGGTGAAGTTACATTACCACAGGGACTATTTAACTATTTGAGCACAGGAGAGAAGAGCATGACTGTGCTAATCAAAGAACTCATATTTCTGCCATTTTGGTATGATTTACTCTTGTTATTGGCATTAATAGTTCATAAGGAAGCTGAGAATAGCTGTGTTCAAAGGGGAAAGCTGCAGTTTGTGCACTTGAAAGGGTGGGAAATCAAAATCCAATCAATATTGCTAGCTATATACAATGATTAATGTAATCCCAGCTAGCACATGTGGCTCCTTGGAAGTGGTGGGAATGTACGTTTTTGGTTTCCCATTGGTTCTGGAAAAGAAGCCATGAATTTTTAGGTTGCAGGGAGGTTCTGAGAATGTTTTACTATGGTTCCCTGAAAGCTTTGCTGGGAGGTTTTTATTAATGTTCCGAGAACAGAAATGATAGGTTATTTGAAGGCAATTAAATAACATTCAGAGAACATGTTTCAATAACACTTTTAATAACACTGCTAGCTTAGGTTGATTGCTTTGAACCAATAAAAAAAAGAAATGGTTTTGCATGATTAATGCCTAAGAAAATGTCCATGTGTCCTATCTGTGCTTGGAGTTCCCACCTGAACACACTTAACAAGATAGAGGATAGAGAGAGTTATGTTGATGCTGAGAACGGCATGTATATGTTTTTAAATAACCTTTTTAGAACTCTGAACATTACTGAAGTTTTCTTGTAGGAGGAGGTCAGAGACCTGGCCGTGTGGTGCCAGGACAACAACCTCTCCCTCAACTTGATCAAGACTAAGAAACAACATTAAGAATGTTGTTTCTTAATGTTCTCTGAACTATTTGAGAACATTCCCAATGTCAAACCGGTTGGAGAACATTGCTAGGACATTAACAACATTTTAATTCAATTGAACCATGTTTGAACTTTTAGGAAAGGTTTTGTTAAAGTAATGAAATACCAATATTTTTTTGTTTGTTGTCAAGTTACTTAAATGTGCTGAGAATGTTCCAAAGCCAAGAAACTATCCTACACCATTCCCAGAAAGTTGTGGGAAGGTTGTTTGCAAAATAACCATAGGACAACCATGCTATCATCAAGCTCTAAGAATCTTATGGTTTTTAGAACATTATGTGCTAATTGGGCAATGCGTTTCCTTCAGGAACTACTTGCAGAACTCATCTCAATAAGTAAGTCTGAGGAGAGTGTCTCAACAGTGAAATGCATGGGCTGGTGTCTCGAGATGGCACGTTACCTCTCACTGTTTTGGGCACTGAGGCCAATTGCAAATGGGAAACCTGGCAAAGGACCCATGGCTGTCTCCTCTCCTGTTTTTGAGATGCAGCCTGCCATACAGAGGCTGTTAGATAAACTAATTGAATCAGGCTGCCTAGCTAGCACATTTGGTTCCTTGGATGTTGTGGGAATGTACGTTTTTGGTTTCCTATTGGTTCTGGGAATGAAGCCACACGTTTCCTAACAGATAAAACTGAGCATTTTTGAAAAGTTCTGAGAACATGAAAATTAATTTGCTTAGATTTTTCAAAGATATATATATTTTTTATTGCGGCACGGTGTTGGTGAGATTTGAATTTATGTTCCCTACCCATGGAATTAGTCCACTGCACCACCAGGATAGAGCTAGCATGCCATGTTTTTTTTTTTTAATCATTCAAGCTGTTCATTTTAGTCTATACAAACCCCATTTTAACGGAAACAAGCAGTCATTAAGATCAGGTGTGGCCAATTAGTGGGTGCGGCCAACACACCTGAATACGCTGAACAAGATAGAGGATAGAATTTTGTTGATGCTGAGAAAGGAATGTATGTTTTTAAATAACATTCTTAGAACGTTTTCTTGTTTTTTTTAATGGAAAGTTCTTAATGTTCTGAGAACATGACTTTAAATAGAACCATGAGGAAACCTGTAGAAAATGTTATGATGAAGTACTGAAATTCTCACCTAAGAAACATATGGTTCTCAGAATATTATGTGCTAGCTGGGTATCCTGCACCATTTCTAGAACGTTGTGGGAAGGTTGTATGCAAAATAACCATAGGAGAACCATGCTTTCACCAAACTTTAAGAAACATATGGTTCTCAGAACATTATGTGCTAGTGTAACAGTATAACTTTAGACCATCCCCTCGCCCATACCCGGGCGCGAACCAGGGACCCTCTGCACACATCAACAACAGTCACCCACGAAGCATCGTTACCCATCGCTCCACAAAAACTGCGGCCCTTGCAGAGCAAGGGAAACCACTACTTCAAGGTCTCAGAGCAAGTGATGTCACCGATTGAAGCGCCACTAGCGCGCACCGCTAACTAGCTAGCCATTTCACATCCGTTACACTAGCTGGGCGTATTGTTATCAAACCTTTAACGTTATGCATAAATTCTGTCCACTAGGAGTCAATACTATTGATTGTTTATTTCCCCACATCAGCAATGACAAGATTTAGGTTTGGTTTGAAGACAATCCAAATTCGATTGGAGTGGAAATAAAATGATAGATGTTGAATTAGCACCAGGCTCAGTTACATAAATTATTCTAACCACAATGTCCTTGTCTGTAGGTTTTCATTTTGATATTGAAGGATTGTTTGACTGACTTCAGCACAATTAGCCTAACTTAATCAAATAAACAGAATTGGTTTGTTATGTTAAATCGATTTATTTAGAAAATGTTTAATTTATAAAATAGAGCTTTATGATATTTTGACAAACCTGATTTACAGTTGACAGTTACAGACTTAAGACAAAGCACTGACACCTTTTCTTTTAATAACACATATATTATAGTATATACAGTGTACCAACCAAAGGCATCTGTCTGAAGTGTACATTTGAAATCAGGTTGCAATACAAAGTAGGATACAGGCTCTGATCTTCATGGTGTGGTTACCTGTGACATTTTAAGCCATTTCCAGTCATCATTCAGAGCATTTTCGAAGATGCTTTGTCAGGCAAGCACTATAATTTTCATTTCACAAAAATCCCCTCCATCCCTTTAAGGTGAGCATAAATGGATGACCTGCATCGAGCCATTCTTAGAAAACATAACACCATTAGAGTGACTTGAGGCTAGAATTACTGTACTAAGCGCTGGCATCAGTGCAACGGCAGCAATTGTTATTCTAGGAAATAAAACATGAATACAAAGTGTTGGACATAGACACATTGAATTTCCAGGAAAAAGAACATAGAAACAATATTATTTCCAGGATTAAAAACATAACATTCTAAGGTTAAGCTTAAGTATACATGTCATTGCTGTGAAAGAGAATATGAATGGAGCAGCACATAAACACGTACACTAAGAAGCTTTATCCAAGACAACTCAAAAACCTGAGATTCTCCTCGATACTGTCAGGTAACATACTGGACTGGCAGTTGAGTTCTGTCGGTTTTTGGAGTGTAATTTTCAAACCACATGCAAACTGTAAATGAAATGCATTTAAATTCCCAACAATTTTGGGGGGAAATATCTTAAATTGCTTGGCATAAACAAAACATGCTTGGAGATATTAAATGCAATGAAGACACACACAGACAGTCATTGTCATAATCATAGTCATAAAACATTTCTGTGAAATAAAACTTTGTATCATTGGCTGCATTTACACAGGCAGTTCTGATTGTTTGCCCAATTATAGGCAAAAGAGCTGATCTGATTGGTCAAAAGACCAATTAGTGGAAAAAGATCCAAATTGGATTGCCTGTGTTTGAGTGAAGACACAGACAACATATCAGTTACACTATGGAGCTCTTGTAGCATTATATCCAACCACCTGCATGGTCACATTTATACGAGAGTCTGAAAAGGCCTGGGCTCCACCAGACTATTAGACATGTTTCTCAGATCAGCCACAGAGTGGACCACCCTGTAGCCTAGAAGAGAGAGTGTATCATTGCACAGAGTCTGCAAAGTCCTCACTATATCAAACCCTAGTCTCAGTCTCCAGCTCTCTGCTGTGGCTTTGGAGTCTCTGGTGGTGGAATACTTATAGTTCCACTCGGATGTAGGAGGCGCGCTGTTGTTGGTGTTATGTGCGATCCACGAATGCACGCTTTCATCCATCTCCAACCCCACAAACCTGTAGATCTCCTGAGCCTTCTCCTTGGGGTTGAGGGCCAGGTCCTCGTAGCGCACCAAGAGGTAGCGTCCATGCAGCCACGCCGGCCTCTGCAGCATTGTCTCTGCTGAGTCTGCCATGTCCCTGCAGGTGCTGGTGATCTGAGCTAGGTCTACGTAGTGCGGCTGCCTACCTGTAGCATTCCAGATCTTCCAGGCACGAAACTGCTCAGAGAATGCCATCATGCGCGAGGCCAGGATGGCTCTGGGGTCGCGCACCAGGTGAACGATCCTTAGGTCTAGCCGCGGGTCCTCGGTCAAGGTGCGCAGGTCCCCCACCTCAGGGACACGCACCGTCTTGATGGCCACGTGGCCCCGTGAAAGACACGCGATGGAGGCCAGGGTGAGGTTCAGCGCCCCGCACTTCTTGGGGCACCAGGTCTCATCAGGCTGACTCCCAGAGGCCGAGGCCCCCTCACCACCCTCGGGGCACACAGGGGGGGAGCAGAGAGCTCGGCTGGAGCTCCGGCGGAAGAAAGACCCAGTGACGTGGTCCTGGGGCTCAGGACGGATGTAGTTCTCCAGGAAGCGTAGGTCACAGGTGTAGAGGTTGAGGAGGAGGTCCCGGTAGGCCCCCAGCAGGGCCCGGCGGTCCAGGGCCCGACGCAGTCTGCCGCTGGAGTTGGTGAAGGCCTGCTGGACGTGGTAGAGGGGCTCGAACGCGTAGAAGATGGCCGGATGCTGGTTGAAGAGCTGACCAGTGAAGGAGGAGCCGCTGCGGGTGGTGGCGAACAGGAGGATGTGGCGCCGGGAGACCATGGCTGATGTTTCCATGGGCAACGTGTTGTCCTCACACATAGCTCTCCACCTGGAGTCTAGAAGGACAAGGGGACAAGGAGAGGATATCTGTACCCATGTAATACACATAGTAGCCTATTGTACTGTGATAGTTGCAATTAACTACAATAGCTGCATATGCTTCTAGAATATGATACAGTTGATTAAGTATTTAAAAAGTCTATATACAACAGTATGGGTCTTAGTTGACTTATTTAGAGGGCAACTTCATGATTGTTCTTTATTTTACTACTTCATAAATACAACTGTTAATATTAATTGGTTGACTTTCATACAATTTCAGACAAAGACGTTCTGCAACCAATCTTAAGCTCTTGGCACATGGACACTTGGAATGAAAGAAGCTTATAAAATTATCATCATCATAACAGAGGACTAAGAAAAACCAACTGAATACTCTATCCAGCCAATTTGCTTAAATAGTTCAAAAAGTAGGCTAAACATGCATGAGTAAGATGCTTGTCTGCCGATGTTTACCCAAGGACTGGTGAAATGTCTCCTCTCTAAATATAGAGCGGATTGCTAACGTGTAATTACTGCTGATGAGGAGTTGATTGCAAAGGGGTCGCTACTTTTATCTGGAGACAAGCTTGACGAAAGGCGTATACAGCCACCCCACGAAAGCTGATTAATGAGGATAAACTGGAGGATAATTGTCAAATGAATAAAAATGAATCACAGATATTACATCTCTCTCATCCTCTCCTCCATGAAAAGGGGAATTCCCTTGGGTAATGATTAGCTTACTATTTGCGCTCTCCCTCTGCTCCTCGAGAGTCAGTGACTAATGACCCCACGCAAACAAACATTCTTTCTGTATAAATACCACATAAGGGTTTTATGTGGGCAAAAATTCCCAAAATTAAACTTGTGAACCCTGAATGTACAGTGGGGAGAAAAAGTATTTAGTCAGCCACCAATTGTGCAAGTTCTCCCACTTAAAAAGATGAGAGAGGCCTGTAATTTTCATCATAGGTACACTTCAACTATGACAGACAAAATGAGAAGAAAAAATCCAGAAAATCACATTGTAGGATTATTTATGAATTTATTTGCAAATTATGGTGGAAAATAAGTATTTGGTCACCTACGAACAAGCAAGATTTCTGGCTCTCACAGACCTGTATCTTCTTCTTTAAGAGGCTCCTCTGTCCTCCATTTGTTACCTGTATTAATGGCATCTATTTGAACTTGTTATCAGTATAAAAGACACAACTGTTGGCGCAATTATTAGAAAATGGAAGAAGTTCAAGATGACGGTCAATCACCCTCGGTCTGGGGCTCCATGCAAGATCTCACCTCGTGGGGCATCAATGATCATGAGCAAGGTGAGGGATCAGCCCAGAACTACACGGCAGGAGGTGGTCCATGACCTGAAGAGAGCTGGGACCACAGTCTCAAAGAAAACCATTAGTAACACACTACGCCGTCATGGATTAAAATCCTGCAGCGCACGCAAGGTCCCCCTGCTCAAGCCAGCACATCTCCAGGCCCGTCTGAAGTTTACCAATGACCATCTGGATGATCCAGAGGAGTGGGAGGTCATGTGGTGTGATGAGACAAAAATAGAGCTTTTTGGTCTAAACTCCACTCACTGTGTTTGGAGGAAGAAGGATGAGTACAACCCCAAGAACACCATCCCAACCGTGAAGCATGGAGGTGGAAACATAATTATTTGGGGATGCTTTTCTGCAAAGGGGACAGGACGACTGCACCGTATTGAGGGGAGGATGGATGGAGCCATGTATCGCGAGATCTTGGCCAACAACCTCCTTCCCTCAGTAAGAGCATTGAAGATGGGTCGTGGCTGGGTCTTCCAGCATGACAACGACCCGAAACACACAGCCAGTGCAACTAAGGAGTGGCTCCGTAACTAGCATCTCAAGGTCCTGGAGTGGCCTAGCCAGTCTCCAGACCTGAACCCAATAGAAAATCTTTGGAGGGAGCTGAAAGTCCGTATTGCCCAGCGACAGCCCCGAAATCTGAAGGATCTGGAGAAGGTCTGTATGGAGGAGTGGGACAAAATCCCTGCTGCAGTGTGTGCAAACCTGGTAAAGAACTACAGGAACTGTATGATCTCTGTAATTGCAAACAAAAGTTTCTGTACCAAATATTAAGTTCTGCTTTTCTGATGTATCAAATACTTATGTCATGCAATAAAATGCAAATGAATTACTTAAAAATCATACAATGTGATTTTCTGGATTTTTGTTTTAGATTTCGTCTCTCACAGTTTAAGTGTACCTATGATACAAAATTACAGACCTGCAAAATCGGCAGTGTATCAAATACTTGTTCTCCCCACTGTATATGCAGTAAGTACAGGGCTGGAACTGTAAAAATTACAGACCTCTACATGCTTTGTAAGTAGGAAAACCTGCAAAATCGGCAGTGTATCAAATACTTGTTCTCCCCACTGTATATTATCAAGCAATTGTAAAATAAAATGTCTTTGTATGCCCTCTACTGGTCGCATTTAAAGTGACTGCTGGCCATCAGTTGAGTCATGTTGTCACGCTCGTCGTAATGAGTAGACCAAGGCGCAGCGTGAGTAGAGTTCCACATACATATGAAGCTACTGGTGCACACAGGCAACTATCCGTAGACAAGATCCCACAACTAACAATGGGGAAATGGCTACCTAAATATTATCCCCAATCAGAGACAACGATAAGCTGCCTCTGATTGGGAACCATATCAGGCCACCATAGACATACAAATTCACCTAGATGACCCACTCAAGTCACTATCACGCCCCAACCAACACAAAGAATAAACAGCTTACTATGGTCAGGGCGTGACACATGTACAAGTTATTTCTACTATGTCTAATCAGTGGCGGTCAGTGCCGTTTAAGATGAGGACGATTTTTTTTTTATGAGCATGGCCTTATTTCTATTACAGCATATTGGATGATTGTCATTCATATTCCATTCACCCAGTTCAATGTAACATTGATAGGCTTAGGCTACTACATGATACTACAATTTTCCCTATACCCATCATGAGTTTGCTACAACCTAGCCTATGAATGAAAGTTTACAATGTAGTGGCACACAGGTCGAGAGGAGAAATACTTTAGGTGACAAACAGTGACACATGGACAGACAGTGACACATTCAATACCAAGTTACACACTCTTGCTTGTACCTAGCTGATCAGGAGTAACATCATAGTCAACATAGTTAATAGAATTAACGCGTTAGTAAACCCGCTACAATCGTGTAGTGCAGTATACAGTCAGTAAGCCGTTTAGTAGTTACACCGGTGGGACCCGGTGGCAATAAATGAGTAAAACCAAAAGCTTACCTTGACTTGGAAGAGTTCCAGTGTTGGATAGTCATAGCCAGCTAGCTAACATAGCATTCCTCTGTTTGAGCAGGGTGTTTGAGTAGGCTAAACTACAGTAGCTAGCTGCATTTGCTACCTAAATAAGTGAAAGTAAAAAAATATCTCACTTGCTCCTCCATTTTGAATTAATTAATTTGTTCAAAACTGTTCAACTATTGTCTTTCTCTCTCGTTGAGTCAACTACTCACCACATTTTATGCTCTGCTGTGATAAGGTGCGTCTCGGTGAGAGGTGTAGGAGTTCTATGGGGTTGAGATCTGGGCGGGGTTGCCCGGGCGGTGTGTTTGGGATCATTGTCATGATGAAAGACCCAGCCACGTTTCATCTTCAATGCCCTTGCTGATGGTAGGCTTTGTTACTTTGGTCCCAGCTCTCTGCAGGTCATTCACTAGGTCCCCCCGTGTGGTTCTGGGATTTTTCTCACCGTTCTTGTGATCATTTTCACCCCACGGGGTGAGATCTTGCGTGGCGCCTCAGATCGAGGGAGATTATCAGTGGTCTTGTATGTTGTCTTCCATTTCCTAATAATTGCTCCCACAGTTGATTTCTTCAAACCAAGCTGCTTACCTATTGCAGATTCAGTCTTCCCAGCCTGGTGCAGGTCTACAATTTTGTTTCTGGTGTCCTTTGACAGCTCTTTGGTCTTGGCCATAGTGGAGTTTGGAGTGTGACTGTTTGAGGTTGTGGACAGGTGTCTTTTATACTGATAACAAGTTCAAACAGGTGCCATTAATACAGGTAACGAGTGGAGGACAGAGGAGCCTCTTAAAGAAGAAGTTACAGGTCTATGAGAGCCAGAAATCTTGCTTGTTTGTAAGTGACCAAATACTTATTTTCCACCATAATTTGCAAATTAATTAATAAAAAATCCTACAATGTGATTTTCAGGATTTTTTCCCCTCATTTTGTCTGTCATAGTTGAAGTATGATGAAAATTACAGGACTCTCATCTTTTTAAGTGGGAGAACTTGCACAATTGGTGGCTGACTAAATACTTTTTTGCCCCACTGTATATATGTATTTATATATACATAGTCTACCAATACAAAATTGGCACAGATGAAAATCCAAAACTACGCTCTCGAAGGAACAGAAACTCGTGCCAATACACGGAGGAACAACCACAATTCCGACACTACATACAGGTGCCTAAATAGTGAAGACAATACAGAAACTCATGCCAAACGCACGGAGGAACAAACTCAGTTCCGAAACTTAACTACACGTAGGTAATAGCGAAAACAATAAACATCATAGATCATCGAACGCAAATATACACAAGCTTAATCCTGCACGAATTAAGGCAGGCAACAGGTGCCCTATATACACACAGAAATAAACGCAATTGAACCCAGGTGTGAAAAGGAACACAGACAAAACAACCAGAAAAGGAAAAAGGGATCGGTGGTGGCTAGTAAACCGGCGACGCCGAGCGCCGAGCGCCGTCCGAACAGGGAGAGGAGTTACCTTCGGTAGAAGTCGTGACAACTGCTGAGCTAGTTGTAGCTTATGCTTTCAGTACTAGATTCATTCTCTGATCCATTGATTCAGGGGACAACATGTCAGTTCATGCTGCAAGAGCTCTGATAGGTTGGAGGATGTCCTCTGGAAGTTGTCATAATTACTGTGTAAGTCTATGGAAGGGGCTGAGAACCATGATCCTCCTAGGTTTTGTATTGAAGTCAATGTACACAGAGGAGGACGGAAGCTAGCTAGCTGTCCTCCGACTACACCATGGTGCTACCCTACAAAGTTGTTGAGGCTCCTGTAGACCTTCATTGCAAAACAGTGTGTTTTAATTAATTATTTGGTGGAATGTGAATATATTTTGTGTAGTTTTATCTATATAAAATATATTTTCTTAAATTAAATTCACTGTGGAGGAATTTCCTCCTCTGAGGAGGAGCCTCCACTAGTCTAGCTACGTAATAGAGGCATCAGTTTAAACCCTACCAGTTACTGAGCAAGACTAGAACACAGCCTCAATGAAAATTCTACTTTAATTAAATAACAAAATACATACAGTCGAATGTATAGCTACTTCTGTTTGTTGCTCAGTCTTGTTATGTGCTTTGCAAATAGAGCCTTACCTCTGGGCTGTTGGCTCTCACAGCGGTAGACACACACTAAGTACATACAGTATAATGCATTCTCCCATGTGTGCTCCCTAAGCCATATATACAGTCCAGCCACTTTGCGTTTGTTCTGTATTAGTGGTTACATGCTTGGCAGAGATATGCCTATACCTTTGGGCAGCTGGCTCTGGCAGTGGTAGACACACACAAAGTAGGCTAGAACATACAGCAGAATGTGTGCTCCCTAAGCCATATACTAGCATAGCCATTTTGTGCTTGTTTTTCTGAGTTAGTGGGGACATTCTTGGCAGAGTTTTGACCCTACCTTTGGGCTGTGGGCTCTGGCAATGTAAGACTTCTCAGTAGACACACAAAGTAGATACACTGGAATGTGTGCTCCCTAAGTAATGTAGAGTACAGCCAATTGTGCTTGTTGTTGTGCATTAGTGGTTTCATGCTTGAGCTTTCTCTTACCTTTGGGCTGTCGGTTTTGACAGTGGTAGACGCCACCGTGGCAGGGCCCGGACAGGGAGTCTCTTAGGGTGCGGATGGCTGTATACTGGACCCCCAGAGAGGCACACACCAGCAGCAGCACTGTCTTCCAGGAGCACTCCATCCTGCGTCCTCCTCCGGCCTTACATCCTTCACGCTGCAACCACCAGGGGAAACACAGAGAGGTGACACTCCTCACACACTGTCCTCAGGGAGAACAAGAGCGATGCAGAAGAGTAGTCCTCTGGGATTTGAACTTTCTGCAGACATTCTGACCAGAGCAGGAAAGAAAAAAAAAATTACGAGCAGCTTTTTTCCTTCTTCGTAACGATGCAAAAATCCGAAACTTTATGTAAAAATGTATGGAGAAAATGTATCCATGCCTATGGCTTTGTCACAGATTAAACTACTGCAATGCTCTACTATCTGGCTACCTGGGTAAGCCTAGTGGTTAGAGTGTTGGACTAGTAACCGGAAGGTTGCAAGTTCAAACCCCTGAGCTGACAAAGTACAAATCTGTCGTTCTGCCCCTGAACAGGCAGTTAACCCACTGTTCCTAGACCGTCATTGAAAATAAGAATTTGTTCTTAACGGACTTGTCTAGTTAAATAAAGGTAAAATAAAAATAAATAAAAAAAGTGCACACATGCGGCTATTCTGTGTTGAACGGTTAACAAAGAAATAGGTACTCCTATATGCTTAATTTAGAGTTATTAATGTAACTTTAGTTCTACAAATGTTGAGCTATATGTTTTGATTTTTAATACATTGTAAGGCTGCATGATGCAACAATAATTATGATTTTTTTTTTTAAGTTGCTTGAAAAACATGAGCTCTGCTTAGTTTTTTTGCACAGGTGGTACACACTTCGTCAGTCTCTCATTCACAATTTTAGAAGCACTTGATAATGCCTCGGATTTCCCTGCGGCATCCCCTTTGTGTGACCATGATGCACCCTAAAAAAATCCAGGTCAGTTGCAGCCCTTCACCCTAAATGCTGCTCGCTTTGAAGCACCTCATCTCACTTACACAGTTCTCCATCACGTGATCGGGTCATTCTCACAGGCTACAAGTGAAGACTTGACCTATTCTATTCTGTGCAAGAAATAAATATTCCAAACATGGTCTGGGACAGTTCCCAAATTAATACAACCACGCAATGAGGCTGACGCAACAAATGAGAACGTTTAGCTTAAAATTATAAACTATTAGGCTATTTCTTCATATTATAAGCACAGCAATGCGCACATGGCAGTTGGCTTTAATAAGCGTGAATGATCCATTAGTGGGAAAACACCATTATCAAAAGTGACCACAAATGTGATTATGCATGTAATGCTTTTATTATAAAGGTGCATTTTTATGGTGAAAATTATCTTTCCCAAACTTGAAACTCACACACTGCTTATGTATGCCAGTTAGGCTCTACACCCCAATGTAAAGTGGATTAATGTGCTTAACTTTAAGAAGATATTTGGCCACTTTAGTTGTGATATAAACCTTATTAAAACATATACGCCTATGGGCCAGGCTACATGAGGTGTGCGACTATGATTGAAAAAGTCGCAAAAAAAGGCATTGTTTCTTATGGTAGGCATCATTCACAAGTGATAACATATAATTCACAAGTGATAGGCTAATATTGTCACCAATCAGACTATTCTTGATTTAATATTGTCTTTACATATTCTAAATAATATGTGTGAACAATTTTTTTATTTAGAATGAACCATTATCATGCACCTGTCTCGTAACAGGGGCAGCAGAAAAATAGCGAATGGAGGACACTTTTCCCCCTGGTTCATTTTCATGCCAGCCAGGTAGGCTATACTCCTGCTGTAAAGAGAAGCAATGTGCTTAATATTAGGAGAGTTGATAAATAAATATAGTAGGCCTAGCCCATAGAAAGCTGATGGTTCCCTTTTAAATAGAGGCTTTCACTCTGTTTTCTCACGCAATTGCATAGCCTATTGAAATGGGCTCTCATGAAGTGTTTGATTAGATTGTCGAATACATTTGCATTGGTGTCAGAGTGATTGGAGGGACAATAGAGTGCTGAGTACCAAGCAGTTAGCAGGTTTGGTAGGCTACTAATGACCATCAGCAGCATCAGAGCTTGGAGAAGCCTAACTACATGACTAAACGGTCACGTGGAATTTGACTGCCTTCATGACTCGTGACCGCCGGTAATACGGTCACCGCAACAGCCCTATTCCTGAGTGGCGTAGTTAAAGTTTTAGCTTAAAATCGGCTTGATAATCTATTTCAAGACTTGAAAATGGCTGTCTAGCAATGATCAACAACCAAATTGACAGAGCTTGCAGAATTTAAAAAAGAATAATGTGCAAATATTGTGCAATCCAGGTGTACAAAGCTCTAAGACTTACCCAAAATGACTCACAGCTGTAATCGCCGCCAAAGGGGATTCTAACATTGATTCAGGGGTGTGAACACTTAAGTAAATTAGATATTTCTGTTCTTCATTTACTATAAATGTGCCAACATTTCTAAAAACATATTTTAACTTTTTCACTATGGGGTATTGTGTGTAGATGGGTGAGAAAAAAAAGTGTATTTAATCCATTTTGAATTCAAGCTGTAATAACAAAATGTTATTTCTCGGGTTTCCTGTATTAGGTATGCTCGCTCTCTCCCCTCCCAGAGAACCTGAGCCCTAAGACCATGCCTCAGGACTACTTGGCCTGACGACTCCTGGCTGTCCCCATCCCCAGTCCACCTGGTCGTGCTGCTGCTCCAGTTTCTGCTGTTCTGCCTGTGGCTATGGAAACCTGACCTGTTCACCGGAGGTGCTACCCAGACCTCTCTCTCTCTCTCTCTCTGCTCGGCTATGAAAAGCCAACTGACTTTTACTCCTGAGGTGCTGACCTGTTGAACCCTCTATCACCACTGTGATTATTATTTGACCTTGCTAATCAAATCAAATCTAATTTTATTTGTCACATGCAGATGTTAATGCGAGTGTAGCGAAATGCTTGTGCTTCTAGTTCCGACAATGCAGTAATAACCAACGAGTAATCTAGCTAACAATTCCAAAACTACTACCTTATACACACAAGTGTAAAGGGATAAAGAATATGTACATAAAGATATATGAATGAGTGATGGTACAGAGCGGCATAGGCAAGATGCAGTAGATGGTATCGAGTACAGTATATACATATGAGATGAGTATGTAAATAAAGTGGCATAGTTCAAAGTGGCTAGTGATACATGTATTACATAAAGATGAAGTAGATGATATAGAGTACAGTATATACGTATACATATGAGATAAATAATGTAGGGTATGTAAACATTATATTAAGTAGCATTGTTTAAAGTGGCTAGTGATATATTTTACATAAATTCCCATCAAATCCCATTATTAAAGTGGCTGGAGTTGAGTCAGTGTGTTGGCAGCAGCCACTCAATGTTAGTGGTGGCTGTTTAACAGTCTGATGGCCTTGAGATAGAAGCTGTTTTTCAGTCTCTCGGTCCCAGCTTTAATGCACCTGTACTGACCTCGCCTTCTGGATGATAGCGGGGTGAACAGGCAGTGGCTCGGGTGGTTGTTGTCCTTGATGATCTTTATGGCCTTCCTGTGACATCGGGTGGTGTAGGTGTCCTGGAGGGCAGGTAGTTTGCCCACGGTGATGCGCTGTGCAGACCTCACTACCCTCTGGAGAGCCTTACGGTTGTGGGCGGAGCAGTTGCCGTACCAGGCGGTGATACAGCCCGACAGGATGCTCTCGATTGTGCATCTGTAGAAGTTTGTGAGTGCTTTTGGTGACAAGCCGAATGTCTTCAGCCTCCTGAGGTTGATGAGGCGCTGCTGCGCCTTCTTCACAATGCTGTCTGTGTGGGTGGACCAATTAAGTTTGTCTGTGATGTGTACGCCGAGGAACTTAAAACTTACTACCCTCTCCACTACTGTTCCATCGATGTGGATAGGGGGGTGTTCCCTCTGCTGTTTCCTGAAGTCCACAATCATCTCCTTAGTTTTGTTGACGTTGAGTGTGAGGTTATTTTCCTGCCACCACACTCCGAGGGCCCTCACCTCCTCCCTGTAGGCCATGGGTGTCAAACTCTGGCCCGTGGGCCAAATTTGGCCCGCGGGGTAATTATATTTGGCCCGCGAGACAATACCAAATTACTACTAGAGCTGGCCCGCCGGTATTATACAGCGCATTCACCACTAATACTACGAATCCCATAATGCTCTGCTGTTTTCGCGCGCCAATCAGGACAGGACCCAGAAACGCTCTCTCCTCTGTGACAGTAGTCATAGCAACATAGACGCTACAACTGTCAGCGAGCTAACCCTTCCCAAAAATGGCGAAAAGAAAGGCAGAAAACAGGAGCTTTCTGGACAAGTGGGAGGCAGAATATCTGTTTACATATGTAAAAGACAAACCTGTTTGTCTTGTTTGTGGAGTCAACGTGGCTGTAAGTAAGGAGTACAACATTAGACGACACTATGAAACGAAACACCATGACAAATACAAGGACCTGGACATGACTCAAAGGAGCCAGAAAGTAGAGGAGATGAAAAGAAGTTTGGTTTCACAACAGAATATGTTTAAAAAAGCCACATCACAAAGCGAGGCTGCTGTAAAGGCTAGTCATATAGTGGTAGCAGAGATCGCAAAATCAGCCCGGCCCTTTAATGAGGGAGAGTTCATGAAAAAGTGCATGATGAAGGTTTGTGACCTCGTATGCCCAGAGAAAAAACAAGCATTTTCAAACGTGAGCCTGAGCAGGAACACAGTAGCTGATCGCACATGTGATCTTGCCAGCAATCTGTATGACCAGCTGATGGAAAAGGGAAAAGATCTTGTTGCGTTCTCCCTCGCTGTGGATGAGAGCTGCGACGCATCTGATACTGCTCAGCTGTCAGTCTTCATCCGTGGAGTGGACTCAAATCTGTGTGTTACGGAGGAGCTATTAGGATTCAAATCAATGCATGGCACAACCACAGGAAAGGAAATCTTTGAGGAGGTTTCCAAATGTGTAACTGAAATAAAGCTGCCGTGGGATAAACTCGTTGGATTAACGACAGATGGTGCGCCAGCGATGTGCGGTAAAAAGAGTGGACTGGTGGGCATGGTTCGGGAGAAGATGCGGGAAGAGAACTGTGCAGGTGAGCTAACTGTTTACCACTGCATCATACATCAGGAAGCACTGTGTGCCAAAGCCCTAAAGATGGAACATGTTATGACCACAGTAACACAGGTAGTTAACTTTATAAGAGCCAAAGGTCTAAATCACCGCCAGTTTAAATCTTTTCTGGAGGAGTATGGTTCGGAATACGCAGACGTGCCGTATCACACAGAGGTGAGATGGCTAAGCAGAGGAAAAGTACTGAACAGATGTTTCGAGCTGCGTGAGGAAATATGTCAATTCCTGGAAACCAAAGGGAAGGATACAGCAGAGCTCCGGGAGCAAAAGTTCCTGTGTGAGCTGGCCTTTCTCTGTGACATCTCGAGCCATCTCGATGCGCTGAACCTGTAGCTTCAGGGGCGGGGGCGCATCATCACAGACATGTACGCTGCAGTGAGGGCCTTCAAAACTAAACTGTGCCTGTGGGAGAATCAGATGCTGCAAGGAAACCCTTGCCATTTTCCCTGCTGCCAATCCATAAAAGCGCAGATCTCTACCGCCGTGTTCCCATGCGCACAGTTTGCTGAAAAACTCAGTGTTCTCGCCGCTGAGTTTAGCCGGCGATTTGCCGACTTCGATGCCCAGAAATGCAAGTTTGAACTGCTTAGTAATCCCTTCGCAGTTGATGTGGAAAATGCACCAACCAACATCCAAATGGAGCTGATTGAACTCCAGTGCAACGACACGCTGAAGTCAAAGTATGATGCTGTGGGCGCCGCACAGTTTCCACGGTTCATCCCTGACACAATGCCTCAGCTCCGCACCCAAGTTGCTCAGATGCTCTCCATGTTCGGCAGCACTTATCTATGCGAGCAACTTTTCTCCTCGATGAAGATGACCAAAACAACTCACAGGAGACGTCTGACTGATGAACATCTTCGCTCGATACTGAGGATTTCTTCAGCTCAGAGCTTGAGCCCAGACATTGATGAACTAGCATCCAAGAAGAGATGCCAGGTATCTGGCTTGGGCACATCAGATTAGACCAGTGTGCAATAATTAACGTTTTCTTTATGCACTTTTTCTTGCTACAAGGCATGGGCTTGAATGGTTGATTGATTTATTATCATTTTATTTGTAAAATTATTAGCCAGTGGAAAAAGTTTATTTTGGTATTTAAATCAGAAGGCTGCAAATAGAAAAGAGGCATACAATTTTTATTTAAATTTTATTTATTTAATAAATGAATGCCATTGATGTGTTTTTTCATTTGAAATTCGATTTTGCATGTCTCCACTATTAAATTATATATTGTATGGTAATAAGCGATTCTTGTTCCATATTCAATGTTAAAGCAAAACTTGTTTGGGTCCATATTAAAAGGTTAATTTGTTCAATGTTGGCCCGTGACTTTGTTCAGGTTTTACATTTTGGCCCACTGGGTATTTGAGTTTGACACCCCTGCTGTAGGCCGTCTCGTCGTTGTTGGTAATCAAGCCTACCACTGTTGTGTCGTCTGCAAACTTGATGATTGAGTTGGAGGCGTGCGTGGCCACACAGTCGTGGGTGAACAGGGAGTACAGGAGAGGGCTCAGAACGCACCCTTGAGGGGCCCCAGTGTTGAGGATCAGCGCGGTGGAGATGTTGTTGCCTACCCTCACCACCTGGGGGTGGCCCGTCAGGAAGTCCAGTACCCAGTTGCACAGGGCGGGGTCGAGACCCAGGGTCTCGAGCTTGATGACAAGTTTGGAGGGTACTATGGTGTTAAATGCTGAGCTGTAGTCGATGAACAGCATTCTCACATAGGTATTCCTCTTGTCCAGATGGGTTAGGGCAGTGTGCAGTGTGGTTGAGATTGCATCGTCTGTGGACCTATTTGGGCGGTAAGCAAATTGGAGTGGGTCTAGGGTGTCAGGTAGGGTGGAGGTGATATGGTCCTTGACTAGTCTCTCAAAGCACTTCATGATGACGGAGGTGAGTGCTACGGGGCGGTAGTCGTTTAGCTCAGTTACCTTAGCTTTCTTGGGAACAGGAACAATGGTGGCCCTCTTGAAGCATGTGGGAACAGCAGACTGGGATAGGGATCGATTGAATATGTCCGTAAACACACCAGCCAGCTGGTCTGCGCATGCTCTGAGGGCGCGGCTGGGGATGCCATCTGGGCCTGCAGCCTTGCGAGGGTTAACACGTTTAAATGTCTTACTCACCTCGGCTGCAGTGAAGGAGAGTCCGCATGTTTTGGTTGCGGGCCGTGTCGGTGGCACTGTATTGTCCTCAAAGCGGGCAAAAAAGTTATTTAGTCTGCCTGGGAGCAAGGCATCCTGGTCCGTGACTGGGCTGGTTTTCTTTTTGTAATCCGTGATTGACTATAGACCCTGCCACATACCTCTTGTGTCTGAGCCGTTGAATTGCGATTCTACTTTGTCTCTATACTGACGCTTCACTTGTTTGATTGCCTTGCGGAGGGAATAGGTACACTGTTTGTATTCGGTCATGTTTCCGGTCACCTTGCCCTGATTAAAAGCAGTGGTTTGCGCTTTCAGTTTCACGCGAATGCTGCCATCAATCCACGGTTTCTGGTTTGGGAATGTTTTAATCGTTGCTATGGGAACGACATCTTCAACGCACGTTCTAATGAACTCGCTCACCGAATCAGCGTATTCGTCAATGTTGTTGTCTGACGCAATACGAAGCATATCCCAGTCCACGTGATGGAAGCAGTCTTGGAGCGTGGAATCAGATTGGTCGGACCAGCGTTGAACAGACCTCAGCGTGGGAGCTTCTTGTTTTAGCTTCTGTCTGTAGGCAGGAAGCAACAAAATGGAGTCGTGGTCAGCTTTTCCGAAAGGAGTGCGGGGGAGGGCCTTATATGCATCGCGGAAGTTAGAATAGCAATGATCCAAGGTTTTACCAGCCCTGGTTGCGCAATCTATATGCCGATACAATTTAGGGAGTCTTGTTTTCAGATTAGCCTTGTTAAATCCCCAGCTACAATGAATGCAGCCTCAGGATATATGGATTCCAGTTTGCAAAGAGTCAAATAAAGTTTGTTCAGAGCCATCGATGTGTCTGCTTGGGGGGGAATATATACGGCTGTGATTATAATCGAAGAGAATTCCCTTGGTAGATAATGCGGTCGACATTTGATTGTGAGGAATTCTAAATCAGGTGAACAGAAGGACTTGAGTTCCTGTATGTTGTTGTGACCACACCACGTCTCGTTAACCATAAAGCATACGCCCCCGCCCCTCTTCTTACCAGAAAGATGTTTGTTTCTGTCGGCGCGAAGCGTGGAGAAACCAGCTGGCTGCACCGACTCCGATAGCGTCTCTCGAGTGAGCCATGTTTCCGTGAAGCAAAGAACGTTACAGTCCCTGATGTCCCTCTGGAATGCTACCCTTGCTCGGATTTCATCAACCTTATTGTCAAGAGACTAGACATTGGCGAGTAGTATGCTAGGGAGTGGCGCGCGATGTGCCCGTCTCCGGAGCCTGACCAGAAGACCGCTTCGTTTGCCTCTTTTATGACGTCGTTGTTTTGGGTCGCAGGCTGGGATCCATTCCGTTGTCCTGGGTGAAAGGCAGAACACAGGATCCGCTCCGTGAAAGTCATATTCTTGGTCGTACTGATGGTGAGTTGACGCTGCTCTTATATTCAGTAGTTCTTCTCGACTGTATGTAATGAAACCTAAGACGACCTGGGGTACCAATGTAAGAAATAACACGTAAAAAAAACAAAAAACTGCATAATTTCCTAGGAACGCGAAGCTTGTCATCTATGAATGTTTGAACATCTTTGATGTGGCCTTAATGGACATGTACTCTTATAATCTCCATCTGGCACAGCCCGAAGAGGACTGGCCAACCTTTGGGCTTGGTTTCTCTCTAGGTTTTTTCTTAGGTTCCTGCGTTTCTATGAAGTTTTTCCTAGCCACCGTGCTTCTACATTTGCATTGTTTGCTCTTTGGGGTTTAAGGCTGGGTATCTGTATAGGCACTTTGTGACAACTGCTAATGTAAAAAGGGCTTTATAAATACATCTGATTGATAGATAGATAGATAGATAGATAGATAGATAGATAGATAGATAGATAGATAGATAGATAGATAGATAGATAGCGGGGCTTTAGGGAAGCAGGTGAATGAAGTGACAATGGACAATGCTGACAGCTAAAACTATGAATACACAATTTTGTAAAAATGGTTAGGGCCCCCATGAGTGGATCTTGCTTGCCAGAATCTCTCCCAACTCTCTCCTCTGCCAGGGGGGCAAGTCACATACAGTAGCTGACATGCAACAGCCACAGGCAGAGCAGCTGAGAGAGAAGCTCTACTGACCTGAGGCTACAGACTAACCCCGGTGATATGACAGAAGATTAATCTAGTCCTACATGCCTCCCTGTGCCTCACAGAAAAGAGAAATGCAAACTGGCACTTTGAGATGTGGAAAGGTCAATTGTGGATCTTATCTTGTACATTTTGACTTACAGCACCTGTCTTTACACTGAATGCATAGGCATGATTATTAAACAGGACATAAATGCCTCATGCAACCTTATCACATAGGCTATATACACCCCATAGAGCAACATCAAGTAGTTAGACAGACAATAGATAAGCTACAAAGGAAATATCTAACATTTGGTGGTGGTGGTGTTGGGGTGCTCATGAAAGTTTATAATCATCTCATGTAAAAAAAATGGCAAGTGTTAATAAAATATTGAACACATAGGTGCATATTAAACAAAATAGTGATATCTAAATGTTATTAAAATAAAACTTTATATATGTCTCCTCCATCAACTCAGAGCAACAGGGTGGAAGGCGTCGTGTACCTGGGTGCCAAGAAAAATGCACAATGACATGTTCTCTAGGATATAAGATAAGAAATCACACAATAATGCAAACTATCGATGGTGCAGCGCCAACATCCTCCAACATAACCGTAGCCTATTTGTTGCACGGTTCAGTAACCTGTGCCGTCCAGGTAAGCCTAAACGTGAGTTCAAGTCCGTCGTAATTCATCACTGCCAGTTACTATATCTGATAATAATAACAGTGTAGATAATATACTAGTTCACAGTCACACAAATGTTGCCGTATGAACCAATACTAAATACAAAACAGCAATAAATAAATAAATGCATCTTACCATATAAACTCTGCCAAATCAGCTCGGTAAAGTCAAATTCAGTGGTGGCACCCTTTTAGAGGAGTTCCGTAAGCATTTTCGTGTTCTCGACGGTTTGTCCAGTAGCGGAGTGGAATGAGCAGTGGGAACTGATAGAGCAAGCAGCGCCTGGTTGTGGAAACGCGCGAAGGGATTGAGCAGCAGAGAACGCTTGAAGAAGCAAAGCAGTAAGCCTCCCCCGTGTCATTTTCAGCCCATAGCCGACTCAATAGTTGGTTTCTTTCGATGTCTTATATAATAGGCTTATAATAGGCTTTGAATCATCACACATTTTAGAATAACTGTAAAACTATACTAGATTTGGGCAAACATATTCATATGGTAACCAAAACAACCTGCCCAGATAGCACATTTGGTTCCTTTGAAGTTGTAGGAACAAATGTTTTTGGTTTCACATTGATTGTGGGATCAAAGCCATAGGTTTCCTGACTGGTAAAATGTAACGTTTTTTAAAATGTTCTGAGAACAAATGTAAAAGTTTTCCCTGTTGGGGAACATTTATTTTTAGGTTGCATGGAGGGTCTGAGAACGTTTTACTCTGGTTCCTTGAAAGTTTTCCTGGGAGGTTTTATTGACACCGAGAATGGAATTCATAGGTTATTTGGAGGTTTTGAATAACTTCCTCAACAGTAAGACTTAATGACACTGCTAGGTAATTTTTTAACTGTTTTAAACTCCAAGCACAGATAGAACACAGGGAAATGAATTTCCTTAGGCATGCAACCACATCAGTGAGACTCAAACCTATACTCCTCTGTATTCTGTCTGTGGAATTAGTCCTTTGTGCCACCAGGATGGAGCTTTTTCCTACACATACAAAGCTGGTCATTTTAGTCTATTCAAACAGACCCCATTTCAAAGGAAAACAAGCACTCATTAAGATCAGGTGTGGCCAACGTACCTGAACGCACGTAACAAAATAAATCCTGCGCCGACAGAGATGGCCGCCTCGCTTCGCGTTCCTAGGAAACTATGCAGTATTTAGTTTTTTTTACCTGTTATTTCTTACATTGGTATTCCAGGTAATCTTAGGTTTCATTAAATACAGTCGGGAAGAACTACTGAATATAAGAGCAGCGTCAACTCACCATCAGTACGACCAGGAATATGACTTTCCCGAAGCGGATCCTGTGTTCTGCCTTTCACCCAGGACAACGGAATGGATCCCAGCCTGCGACCCAAAACAACGACGTCGTAAAAGAGGCAAACGAAGCGGTCTTCTGGTCAGGCTCCGGAGACGGGCACATCGCGCGCCACTCCCTAGCATACTACTCGCCAATGTCCAGTGTCTTGACAACAAGGTTGATGAAATCCGAGCAAGGGTAGCATTCCAGAGGGACATCAGAGACTGTAACGTTCTTTGCTTCACGGAAACATGGCTCACTCGAGAGACGCTATCGGAGTCGGTGCAGCCAGCTGGTTTCTCCACGCATCGCGCCGACAGAAACAAAAATCTTTCTGGTAAGAAGAGGGGCGGGGGCGTATGCTTTATGGTTAACGAGACGTGGTGTGGTCACAACAACATACAGGAACTCAAGTCCTTCTGTTCACCTAATTTAGAATTCCTCACAATTATGGAAGAGGTAATTGGACCGAATAGTGTGTGTACCTCAAAACCCCCTCTAACTGGCTGAAGAAGAGTGACAAAGGCGTTGGAGAAGGCCTTCCGAACCACTTCTACTGAGAGAAAGGACCTAAGCCAGAAATTGGTGTACAGTATCAGATCTAAGCTATCAACTGCTTTTCTTTCATGTTTCTCTCATACTGTGAGAGTCCACTTGGAGTGATCATGGAGAGAGATCTGTTCTAACATTTTCTTATGATGCTGGTGTATTGGTTGACGAATGGACAAGACATGAGTGGTAAAGATGAGACAGGACATCTTTACACACACACACACACATGCACAACCTTTCTTATGAGATCTGGGCTCAGTAACTTCCTGCACTATTTATTTTATTTTAAGTTTGTTCTGTCAATCAGATAAGCTGTCATTCAGACTGTGACAGGGAAAAGTACAGCTCTCTCTGAGAAAGGATTTTTATCTATGAGGGAAAGTTAACTTCCCTGAGTTCTTCTATGCTCTGTCTGAGTTCAGTGAGTAAAAAGCACCCCTCAGAGCAGGCTCTGTTGTAAGATAATATGCAGGTGAAAGGAAATCTCATTTTAACCTACCAGTATGCCAACAGCGGAAGTTAAATTTGATTCCGCAAACAACCACAAGGGCACACAAGGCAAGCTTTTCCTCTAATGTAATGTTCTCCTAAACTGTTCTTTGAATTTATTAGAAAACCTGAGCAATGTTATTCTGCTTGGTTTCCAGTAATATGCAGTACATAAATACATTCGATTTTAGTCATTTAGCAGACGCTCTTATCCAGACTGACTTACAGTTAGTGCATTTAAGAAAGATGGGACAAACACAGTCATAGTAAGTACATTTTTCCTCAATAAAGTAGCTATTAGCAAAGTCAGTGATAGTAGAATACATTTCAATAAAAGTGCAAGTGTTAGTTCACGAAAGGCAAGGGTGTTAGATTTTTATGGGGATGTGAGGGGGAGGGTGCTGTGGGATTACTTAAAATACTCTTTGAAGGCCTCCCGAGTGGCGCAGTGGTCTAAGGCTTCACTACAGACCTGGGTTCGATCCCCGGCTGTGTCGCAGCCGACTGGGAGACCCATGAGGCAGCGCACAATTGGCCCAGCGTCATCCAGGGCTCTAGCAAGTCCTTGTGGCGGGCTGGGTGCATGCATGCTGACTTCGGTCACCAGCTGTACAGTGTTTCCTCCAGAAAATTGGTCTGGCTGGCTTCCAGGTTAAGTGAGCAGTGTGTCAAGACGCAGTGCGGCTTGTCAGGGTCATTTTGGAGGACGCATGGCTCTCGACCTTTGCCTCTGCCGAGTCTGTACAGGAGTTGCGGCGATGGGACAAGACTGTAACTACCAATTGGGGAGAAAAAGGTGTAAAAAGTACAAAATAAGAAAGAAGAGATATGCTTTCAGAATATTTGGGGGAAGAAGTTTTCAGTAATATGGCAGTAATATAGAAACAAATACAGTTTATACCCTACAAATATATTTAATAGTTTGAAATATAAGTTGTTTATTAATATACACTGCTCAAAAAATAAAGGGAACACTTAAACAACACAATGTAACTCCAAGTCAATCACACTTCTGTGAAATCAAACTGTCCACTTAGGAAGCAACACTGATTGACAATAAATTTCACATGCTGTTGTGCAAATGGAATAGACAACAGGTGGAAATTATAGGCAATTAGCAAGACACCCCCAATAAAGGAGTGGTTCTGCAGGTGGTGACCACAGACCACTTCTCAGTTCCTATGCTTCCTGGCTGATGTTTTGGTCACTTTTGAATGCTGGCGGTGCTTTCACTCTAGTGGTAGCATGAGACGGAGTCTACAACCCACACAAGTGGCTCAGGTAGTGCAGCTCATCCAGGATGGCACATCAATGCGAGCTGTGGCAAGAAGGTTTACTGTGTCTGTCAGCGTAGTGTCCAGAGCATGGAGGCGCTACCAGGAGACAGGCCAGTACATCAGGAGACGTGAAGGAGGCCGTAGGAGGGCAACAACCCAGCAGCAGGACCACTACCTCCGCCTTTGTGCAAGGAGGAGCAGGAGGAGCACTGCCAGAGCCCTGCAAAATGACCTCCAGCAGGTCACAAATGTTCATGTGTCTGCTCAAACGGTCAGAAACAGACTCCATGAGGGTGGTATGAGGGCCCGACATCAACAGGTGGGGGTTGTGCTTACAGCCCAACACCGTGCAGGACGTTTGGCATTTGCCAGAGAACACCAAGATTGTCAAATTCGCCACTGGCGCCCTGTGCTCTTCACAGATGAAAGCAGGTTCACACTGAGCACATGTGACAGACGTGACAGTCTGGAGACGCCGTGGAGAACGTTCTGCTGCCTGCAATATCCTCCAGCATGACCGGTTTGGCGGTGGGTCAGTCATGGTGTGGGGTGGGTTGGCATTTCTTTGGGGGGCCGCACAGCCCTCCATGTGCTCGCCAGAGGTAGCCTAACTGCCATTAGGTACCGAGATGAGATCCTCAGACCCCTTGTGAGACCATATGCTGGTGCGGTTGGCCCTGGGTTCCTCCTAATGCAAGACAATGCTAGACCTCATGTGGCTGGAGTGTGTCAGCAGTTCCTGCAAGAGGAAGGCATTGATGCTATGGACTGGCTCGCCCGTTCCACAGACCTGAATCCAATTGAGCACATCTGGGACATCATGTCTCGCTCCATGCTTTAGTCCAGGTCTGGGAGGAGATCCCCCAGGAGACCATCCGCCATCTCATCAGGAGCATGCCCAGGCGTTGTAGGAAGGTCATACAGACACGTGGAGGCCACACACACTACTGAGCCTCATTTTGACTTGCTTCAAGGACATCACATCAAAGTTGGATCAGCCTGTAGTGTGGTTTTCCACTTTAATTTTGAGTGTGACTCCAAATCCAGACCTCCATGGGTTGATGCATTTTATTTCCATTGATCATTTTTGTGTGATTTTGTTGTCAGCATATTCAACTATGTAAAGAAAAAAATATTTAATAAGAATATTTCATTCATTCAGATCTAGGATGTGTTATTTTAGTGTTTTTTTTTTGAGCAGTGTAGTTTAACTTTATACAATGTGACATTCATTTAATTGGCCAATTGTCACGCCCTGACCGTAGATTGCTTTGTATGTTTTTTGTTTGGTCAGGGTGTGATGTTGGTGGGCATTCTATGTTTGTATGTCTAGGTTGTGTATCTCTATGTTTTGGCCGGGTATGGTTCTCAATCAGCGATAGCTGTCTTTCGTTGTCTCTGATTGAGAACCATACTTAGGTAGCCTGTTTCCCCACTGTTAGTTGTGGGTGGTTGTTTCCTGTTTTGTGTTTTCACCTTTCACGACTGTTTCGATTTTCATTTCTTACATTCACTTGGTTATTTTGTATTTTCGTGTTCTGTTCTAATAAATAATCATGGACCCTTACCACGCTGCATTTTGGTCCGATCCTTCCTACTCCTCATCCGATATGAAGACGAAGATCGTTACACCAGTCTCTTAGCCTTAGTTTATTATCTATGTTTCGAGTATCTTCAAAGTTTGTGTAGAGATGTTGTTTCAAAGTTTCATTACTACAAAATCCTACATTCTGTGATCAAATTTAAATTGAACTAAATGAATTAATGAAAAGTTACAGTAGATCAAATCTCAGGTCACAGATGACTCTATGAACATTTTTTATTTTATTTGTACTTTTATTTATTCAGGGGAACCCATTGAGATCAGGGTCTCATTTACAATGGTGCCCCGAGGACAGCAATACAACACATTCAAAATTATCAATAAAAATGTAATAAATTACACATTACAGAAACACACTACAACATCAAATAACACAAATACAAGTATTTACATTAAATCCAAACAGTTCCAATTCTCATTAAAGTCATTCAACATTAAAGTCCTAAACTTCCCTAGAGGCACAAGAGAGTCAAGATGTAGGGTGTTTTGTAGGCTATGACAAAAATGGGGGGCACTAAAATTGAAGGCGTATTTTCCCAGATCGGTATGTACTAGTAGAACCGAGAGTTCCCTGTGAACTGGTTTGGTGTCTCATTTTTTAAAGATTTAACAGTGAAGTGAGGTAGGTCAGAAGCTTAAGTAGTAGAGCTTTGTAAACAAAAAGGGAGTAATGAAGTGATCTACGGGACTTTAATGAGGACTATCAATTTGTGCATGGCTGGGCAGGGGGCACCTACGGTGATGATGGTTTGTGTGTGTGGGTTTTACATCTCTGTGTATTAAATGTGTTTCTTCTAGCATGTGATTATCTATGTGTTTTGCTTTAAACATGACTGTAGGATTGTTTTTTGAATGGGAGCTCACGTATAGATCTCATTTTGACTCCACTTGTGCTCAAGAACATCAGTTACTCCTCACCCGAAAGAAACGGAAAGCATAGATTGACCATAATGGGATGTGGGTTGTTTGCATGATACAACCTTACCTCATATCCTTTTAGGATTTTATTTTTCAAATGCGTGATGCTCATGTGAATGGACAAGTCTATATTTGAATACTGTTCAGAACAGAACTCAGACATTTTCTTCAGAAATGCAAGCATGCATCTTTAGAGCAAAGAATAGCAATTACAGTGAAACCATGGTATGTGGGTGACTTTATGTCAATGCGTAGGGTCAGACATTTCCTAGCACCCATTGTGACTGTTAAAGAAGATGCTAGTGCTTCTAATATGTCAAATTAGTTAATTACCAAAGGCAGCCTGAGCCATACCCCATGAACATCGAGACCATGACAACAATCAGTTCATGAGTTATAAAATTATTACTTGTCGTTTACGTCTGATGATGAGAGCATTGCTAACCCTTTCCCCTATTTCTAGTTGATGATACTATACAGATGTAAGATCTTAATTTGATCACCCTGTTGCAAGAGGACTTTCCTGCAGATCACCCTGTTGCAAGAGGACTTTCCTGCAATGCAGGAAATGTAAAACTTGTAGGGCTCTATTTTCGACTGACGTTAAGGAGACGCTAGTGTCAAACGCACGTTGGTTTGCAATTTCGTCATATAAAAACTGGCGCACTGGCATTTTCCAGCCCTACTGTAACTCCAGGTTCAGCAATTTACCTGTCTTATATCAGCTCGCTTGCGCTTAGATGGGCGGTGTGAAAATATTTGAGGTGTGTCCTTAAAAACATGATCCAAAGTGCTAATTTCAGTCAGTGCTGATAGGGATATTTAAGTGCTGACAGGGATATTTAAGACCAACCAAAAGCTGGTTTTAGCGTTAACGCAGTTGGTTATGGCATGAATTTTGATGGTGGAAACGCAGCCTATCTAGCTGTGATGCACATTGCCCATGTGCGCATGGAACAAGACGTGCTTTTGGTGCCTGTATACTTCGTATTTAAAAACATACAACAGTCATGTTTTTTCCCCATGAGGTTTAATTTGATTAAAAACCAAGCATAGCCTCTCTTCCTCTCAATGAAGGTTGTTTTCTTTTTAAAAGATCAAGTTTGAGAGGAGCAAAACAGTGATCTGACATTCCCTTTTTATCTATGTACTGTTGGCATGCCTACATTATTTTATCCATGTTTTGGATGTGCGTAAAACCCACTCCATGACATCAGTTACATGTATCTGTGCCCATCATGAAACAAGAGATGAGAACCTTGGTTACTACCATCAAACCTAGTATTTTTTGATCCTGGTGATTTTATGATATCATTGCATTTTTGCATTTATTTATTAAACAGATTGCTTGTTTTACATTTAATTGTATTAAAACAAACTTATTTGTTACACCCTGATCTGTTTCACTTGTCTTGTGCTTGTCTCCACCCCCCCTCCAGGTGTCGCCCATTTTCCCCATTATCCCCTGTGCATTTATACCTGTGTTTTCTGTTTGTCTGTTGCCAGTTCGTCTTGTCTTGTCAAGCCTACCATCAGTTTTTCCCATACTCTTGTTTCTCATTAGTTCCTGTTTTCTAGTTCTCCCGGTTTTTGACCATTCTGCCCTGAGTGTCACGAACTTCAAAATGCATTGAGTTCCACATCTCTTTAAAACAAAGTGAAACTAGAAACAAAACACAAAACTTACAAAGAACATGAAGACTTAGTGCCCAAACACACTAACACAAACAATATCCCACAAACACACGTGGGAAAAATAGCTACTTAAATATGATCCCCAATTAGAGACAACGATACCAACTGCCTCTAATTGGGAATCATACAAAACACCAACATAGAAAATATAAACTAGAACACAACATGGAAATTATAAACTAGAATACCCCCAAGTCACGCCCTGACCTACTACACCATAGAGAAACAAGGGCTCTCTATGTTCAGGGCATGACACACTGCCCTGGATTACTGACTCCTGCCTGCCCTGACCCTGAAACTGCCTGCCGTTTTGTACTTTATGGGCTCTGCCTTGGATTACTGACCTCTGCCTGTCCTTGACCTGTCGTTTGCCTGCCCCCTGTTTTGTAAATAAACATTTGTTATTTAAAACTGTCTGCATCTGGGTCTTATCCTGAGGTCTGATGGTACGAACTGGCCATGACTGACCCAGCAGACGGACCAGCTCCGCAACGTCGTCTCCTCCCAAGGAGCCACCATTGGGAGACATGAGGAGTTACTTCGAGGTCTTGGCAGAATGCCATGACCGCGCCTTGAATGCATTGCTGGAGTAATTCCATGGATTATCTGTGAGGCAGCCGGCCACGACAGTAATCTCCCAGCCCCTCAGTAACACTGCTGTCAGCAGTGCGTCTCTCCAGACCACCCCGGCTTCCCGAGAACCCTGCTTACCACCTCCGGAACACTTCGCTGGAGGGTCAGGAATCTGTCGGGCGTTTCTCTCCCAGTGTTTCCTCATCTTTAAGTTGCACCCCTTGTCCTTCCCCTCGGACCACTCGAAGATAGCGTATCTCACAGCGCTAATGTCCGGGAGGGCTCTCACCTGGGTTACGGCGGTGTGTGAACAACAATCTACTGTATGTTTCAGCCTGGAGGAGTTCGTGGCTGAGGTAAAAAGGTTTTAGATACTTCATTGTCCGGGAAAGAGCCTGCCCGGAAGTTATTCCAGCTTCGCCAAGACTCCCCCGCAAGTTGGCTGCCGAGGGTGCTTGGAACACGTAATCCCGGTTCGACACATTCCTCGTGGATTATCGCAGCCCGGGAACTCAACTCGCTCATCGCCTTGATCATCCGGATCGATGGGCGGCTACGGGAACAAAGAAGGGAGAGGAGGTCTGATTCCTGTCACAATCGCTCGGCCAAGGATCCCACCTTGCCTCCGAGAAACCCCGGAAGTCCTCGCCGTCTACGTCCCGAGAGAATCTGAGCTTACCCGAGTTCCCCCGAGAGTCTCCGAGGTCTGCCGACTCGCCTTTTCCCGGAGCTGATGAAACTCGGCAGAGCTAGACTAGTCTCCAGCAGAGTGCTTAAGAAAACTTAACAACCAGAGTTGTCTGTATTGCGGAACTGCTGGTCATTATGTGTCTACCTATCCATTGAAAGGACCAGGCTCATCAGTAGGTACGAGTACTCTGGTGGGCCATATGGATAATTTTCCTTCTCCCTTTACTCACACCCCTCTCCATGCCATCCTGCTGCGGGGCGACAAATTTAAATCTCCCCGGGTTCTCATTGACTCTGGGGCCGACAAGAATTTCATGGACGCCACCCTGGTGTCTGAGCTGGGCATCCCCACTCAGCCCCTCTCCATCCCCATGGACTTTAGAGCACTGGATGGGCGCTCTATAGTCAGGGTCACCCAAAATATTACTCCTATCCACCTGCGTGTGTCTGGGAATCACAGTGAGTCTATACAGTTTATGTTCATCAAGTCTTCTCAGGCTCCCATGGCATTGGGGTTTTCTTGGCTCCAGTGCCACAACTGGACTGCTGGTACTATCATGGGCTGGAGCCCGTTCTGCTATGCCCATTGCCTGAAGTTGGCACAGCCTGCCCCGGGACGTCTTCCTGTGGGCTCGGATGTTTGTCCCAAACGCTGCCCGCTCCCCGGTCCTGGAACGGGCTCATTCCTCCAGGCTTGCCTGCCACCCTGGCTCCTATCAGCCCCTGGCCTGCGGCAACACTTACCGTGGCCCAATATGGTCCCTAACGTCTCCGCGTTCCTTTCCACCTGCAGTGTTTGTGCTCAGAACAAGACTCCTCTGCAAGTTCTGGCTGGCCTCCTTCAACCTCTTCCTGTCCCTCACCGTCCCTGGTCACATATATCCCTGGATTTTGTCACTGGTCTCCCTTCGTCTGATGGAAACACCACTATCCTCACGGTGGTGGACAGATTTTCCAAAGCTGCCCATTTCATTCCCCTCCCCAAGCTACCTTCTGCCAAGGAGACGGCCCAGCACATGTTGAAGCACGTCTTCCGGATCCATGGACTTCCGGTGGACATGGTCTCCAACCAGGGTCCTCAGTTCTCATCCCTGTTTTGGAAGGCGTTCTGCACACTTATTGGGTCGTTGGCCAGCCTGTCCTGCGGGCTTCATCCTCAATCTAACGGCCAGTTGGAGCGTGCCAATCAGGACCTGGAGATGACTCTTCGGTGCCTTGTTTCAGCCAACCCCACCACCTGGAGCCAGCAACTCGGGTGGGTGGAGTATGCCCAGAACACCCTTCCCTGCTCAGCCACTGGGCTCTCGCCCTTCGGGTGCTCTGTGGGTTATCAGCCCCCACTCTTCCTAGAGGAAGAGGTCAACATACCCTCGGCCCAGATGTTCATCTGCCGCTGCCGGCGTACCTGGAAGAGAGCTCGGTTCGCTCTTCTCAAGACCACCTCCAGGTATCGTCGACAGGCAGACCACCATCGAACCCCGGCTCCCCGCTATCATCTCAGGCAGAGGGTATGGCTGTCCACTTGGGATCTAACCCTCCGGGTAGAGTCCCGCAAACTTTCCACCCGTTTTATCGCCCCTTTCCCCATCTCCAAGATCCTTAGCCTCTCTACTGTTCGTCTTCTGTTGCCCCGCACCCTCCGTATACATCCCACGTATCATGTATCAAGGATTAAACCTCTGTCTCACAGCCCTCTGTCTCCTCTTTCCAGGAGGAAATTTATACCTGTGTTTTCTCTTTGTCTGTTGCCAGTTCGTCTTGTCTCGTCAAGCCTACCAAAATTTTCCCCCGTACTCCTGTTTCGTGTTAGTTCCTGTTTTCTAGTTCTCCCAGTTTTTGATCATTCTGCCTGCCCTGAACCTGAGCCTGCCTGCAGTTCTGTACCTCTTGACACTGCCCTGGATTACTGACCTCTGCCTGCCCTTCACCTGTCATTTGCCTGCCCCCTTATTTGTAAATAAGCATTTGTTATTTCGAACTGCCTGCATCTGGGTCTTATCCTGAGGTCTGATATTATTAGAATGATTCACTGTCCTGGTTTTATGGTGAGAATGTCCGTGGCGCACACACAAGCAACTTCTTGAGAAGTGTGAATGCGATCTGTAAGATGGTTCCAATATGTAGGCCTATATAAAACATTATATTTGGGAGCAGTATAAGGGTGAGTGGACATTCTTCCTTTCTCTTCATATTGGATCTTGTAAAAATGTTAGATGGGCTTAAAACCCTCCATAGTCTGCGTTGTTTTAATACAATATGCCCAAGGGAAGCAATTACGGTGCCTGTAAGTATATTTAGACATAGCCTATTTAAAATAAGTTGTTGTTTTAATTTGTTAAAAATTTGATTTTGTTTTAGTGAATTTAATCTTTTAACATTTGGCATGTCCATGCTCAGCCATAATGCAATTTACAGTAGGTTTAGCCCCTCTATCAGTGCGAATGCTATGTATGTATTTAAACATTGAATCCATGAAATTAATCAGAACAATGTGTACTGCAAACAGGTTCAAGTTAACATATTTAGCAAATATGGGATAGGTCTACATTTTGTTATTTTGTTTCTGTAAGCTGTATAATAAACTATAACTAACATTGGAATTGGAGTTGATTCCAAGGCAATACATAAAATACCGTAAATACACAACCTGAAGCAATCACATATTTAGCCACAATGCATGTTCTGATTGGCCAGTGAGGGACCAAGCCTCGAAGCACCCACAACTAGTTTATTAATCAAAACTCAGCTCTTTTGCGCCCACGCCAGCAACTGCGCTGATATGTTCTCATAGAAAAATTAACATAAATCTCTGTCTCCCCGGGACAGAATAGACACCTGACAGGAGAGGCCAAACCAGTAATTGAAATGGTTAGTGTGTGTGTGTGTGTGTTCAGACCCCAATGACTTGTCCTCACCCCTGTCTGGCTCATATTGTTTGGGCAATTCCCTCCCTCCCTCTCTCTCTTTCTCTGTCCACCCCATCAACGCTGCTCTCTGGTGCATAATTGGGGCCATTAACACAGCACATCGCTCTCCAGACACCAACAGCCCAGCCACCTCTCTCTCCTCTCCCCTCCTCTCCTCTCTCTCGCCAACTATTTCACACTCACAGTCACAGGGCTCGCATCCATTATATTCACAGGCAGGAGTAATAGACCTGGCAAATTACAGCCGAGCACACTAAGCAGCACCACAGGCTCAGCCAGCCAGACAGCTGCCAGGGACTCACCAGGGACACCAAGCAGCAGCCTGATTCTACATGCCCCCTGATCACATGAGGCTGGAGGGGCAGTGAGGGATCTTGCCTGCATCTGTTGATTGTGATGGCGAGATATGTGGGATAGATAATCAGTGTATCGGGATTCTGGTCAGTGGCCAAATGTTTTCTGGAGAGGGGTGTACAGGCCCAAGTGAAACAAAGGGAGGTTTTGGGCAAACAGTTGGGCTAGCTTAATTTCCTTACATAATTTCATTGGTGAGCTTGTAGAATATTTAGTTATGCTCTTTTTTCATTCCTTACTCTACCATGTCTTGTTTTAATATCTTCATCTGTTAAGATCCCCTCTTTTGCATTACACACACACACACACACACACACACACACACACACACACAAAGGCTGATCCATTGCCCGTATTATCACTCCCACTTTCACAAATTAGAAAGTGTGTTTGAGGGGTGTTCTTTGCGTGTTTGAGCTCTCAGGGCCGGTGTGTGTCCATTCTTAAATATGCATGAGAACCAGCAGCAGCTGCTCATCTCTAACATCTGTGCAGTTATCGATCCATGTTCCGGACTCCCTGTGACAAGTTGAGTTTAAAACTGACAGAAATCTGTGATAGTTGATACATGTAACTGTGTGTGTGTGCGTGCGTGCGTGCGTGCGTGAGTGTGCGTACGTTTACTTATATGTGTGTGGATGTGTGTGTGTGTACTGTGTGTGTTATTGAGTGACATAAAACTCAATTACACATTTGACCCTTTGTATTTCCAAATAAACCTTCAAAAATGGACTGTGTTTTCTCTCTCTCTCTCTCTCTCTCTCTCTCTCTCACAATGAGTTGGGAAACCTAGATTTATAATGGAGGAAGTGTTCCTGTCTGCAGTGTATCAGTGTATCTAGCAGTGAATTATACTCCTGATTATGCACTGAGACTGCCCTTTGTTCTAGTGAAGGTGAGTTGTACAGCTTGTCCCCTGAGTATTTATGTCTTCTTTAATATAGTTATTTAATGTCATAATCATTTATGAAAGCTGAGGGTCACCTTGCAAAAAAATAGGACTAAATATATATCCTTATAAAAAATGATACACGTTTATCACCACAGCAGAAATCTTTTTTTTTTTAAATGTTCTATTTTCATTGGATGAAGTTAGTTTTCATTCCATATACTGTATGTGTATGCATACTGTATTCCATATACTGTATGTGTATGTATACTGTATTCCATATATTGTATGTGTATGTATACTGTATTCCATATATTGTATGTGTATGTATACTGTATTCCATATATTGTATGTGTATGTATACTGTATTCCATATATTGTATGTGTATGTATACTGTATTCCATATACTGTATGTGTATGTATACTGTATTCCATATATTGAATGTGTATGTATACTGTATTCCATATATTGTATGTGTATGTATACTGTATTCCATATATTGAATGTGTATGTATACTGTATTCCATATACTGTATGTGGCAAATCCGTAAAGTGGTTTAAGTCAGTAATGCTATGCATATTTGTATGAATAGACTTGTACACATAAAACACATCATTATTAAGCTCTTATTACGATAATAAGTGTATCAATTTCAACCCACTGTAAAATCAGATATATCATATCTGTTACAAGATGGAAACCTAATCCCACCGATGTAAAGTCCTCTCTTCTAAAACATATAACAACAACAAAGACTTCAAATACATTTTGGCAACAATAAACCACCATGGCAACATGAACGTAAAGGACTATATGGTAGGTAAGAAAAAATCCTCTCAAGCTTTGGGAAAGCTTTTCAAAGTACTTTTTAAAGTCTGTTTATTATCGCATACAGACTGCATTTTATGCACATATTCAACAGGAAATGGCCAAGAGCTGTTTCAGATTACAGTCATACCTAATTTCAGTTATGTATCTGTGCCAAATATATCTTTTTCTTTCTTTAGATTCAATTTGAACAAAAAAAGGTCTGTTATGAGTATTTACAGTAACGTTGCCTTGTTGTCTCTGATTACACTACTTTTGCAAATCAGACCTTTTTTTGCATGTACTCTGTATACCACAAATCCCTTTTAAAACACAGCATTATGAAAGCATATCATCAGGAAATATGGAGAATTACAGAAACCTAGAGCAATGATTAGTAAAAAAAATACATCTGTAGATCAGCTGAGAAAGTGTCCATTTAATCCCATAGATTCATGGAGTGTCAGGTTGGGCCTTGGGCCAGTAACCAAAAGATCTTTGGTTTGAATCCCTGAGCTAAGTAAAAAATGATGTGCGCTTGAGCAAGACACTTAACCCTAATTGATCTGGCTAAGAGCATCTGCTAAATGACAAAAATGTCAAATGTATGTCTTATTGGCCCAGTACACATCCTTAGGATTAGGCTATCAAATGAAGCTCTGCATTGAAAACAGAATCATGACACGGGATCAACCATTGTATCCATCAAATCAGTAAATAGTTTTGAACTAAGTATTTAAAGGGTCATCGAATAAAAAAACACAAGTCCAAAGCTGTTAGGGGCCTTGTCCATTTGGGTCCAGTTTTTCCTCCTCATTCAGCCCAGTGTCCATTGTTTTCGGTCCAGACCCCATGGCCTCTCCTCTCTCTGTATCGTTGGCTTTTCTCCGATGCACAACCACCACAGCAGCTATGACCACCACGACTATAAGCCCAGCCAGCACTCCACACACAGCAATTACCATTGTGTTGGAGTCATTGTCTGGTTCTGGTTCCGGTGATGTGTTGGGGTCAGTTCCTCTGCCTTTGCTTTTGACTATGTCCTCTGATTTCTCTCTTATCAGAGTCAGAGAGGTCACCTGTTTAGAAATGCATGTGTCTATGTTGTCCTCTAGCCAGATGATGTCCTTGTTGCCATCATCATCATCATTGCCATCAGTGTATTCAGCATCATCAAAACTGCCTGCGTAGTCGTAACCGTCAATATAGTCTGGGCTGCCTAGAACCACGCACCAGAATTCCCCTCTGTCCCCCTCGTTGAGGTCAGACAGTTGGAGAGAGGAATCCTGCTCAGAGAAAACCACTCTGCCCCTCAGATCAGCAGGAATGGCAATAGTTTTATCATTCGAGTCCAGAATCAGTTGTTCTTCTTCCAGTGATCTTCTGTAATACCACTGCACACGATGAGACTCCTCTTTGCCTTGGGAACATTGTAGAACAGCATCCCCTCCATCAGAAAACTGTCTCTCAGTGGGTTCTCCACTGGGGCAAAGAACCAAGGCATACTCAGCAACAAGTAGTGAGGCAGAGAAACATTTATATTCCCCAGAGTAGTTGGCAGAAAGTACATGAACAACCAATGAGAAGTTATCATCATCATCATCATCATCATCATCATCATCACCACTCACCAACATGTCAGACTTTACTGATTCAGAGTTAACATTGCCCATTGGTGTCTCCCATTTCTGATCTTGCCTATTCGTCTCAGAAGGACAGGTGAGAAGCATTTTCTCTCCCACAGATGTGAAGACAGTCTTGGGGTTGACATAGTCAATGTTGGGGATGTACATGTTCTGAAAGCTGAGGCATCTCTGTCTATCCATCACCAGGCAGTAAAAGTGATGACTGTCCTTCAGCATGCTACCAGAAACATTGAGAAAAATGCCTCTGTCCTTCACCTCGATGACCCCCTGTAGCTCCTCCTGTAGGGGTACCAGAGACACACTGGTGTCCAGGAAAAGGGTAGCCTTATTTTTGGGGAACACCTCATGGTACCATCGAATGGTCTTCCCCTCCAGACTTGTGGCAGTGATGTTACAGTTCAGTTCTGCCCCTCTGTCTGGCCGCTCAGAGATCTCAACAGAGCTGATTTCCTGGTTACACACAGACAGCTCGTGTTCATGCTTGTTGGCCAGAGCCTTGTCCTTCCAGCATTCCCTCCTGTACATGCCTGAGTCGGACTGTCTGAGCTGGCTGATCTGGAGGCCCAGCAGCTGGAGCTGGTAGGTGAGTCTGATGCGGCCCTCGAAGTCTGTGGGAGGCGAAAGGGGTGCCGTCTCATCCGAGGAATTAACCAGTAGCTGGTCTCCCTCAAGAACTGATCTGAAAACAGCGATGTAGTCGACTCCAAAGCAGTATCCCATTTCTATGACACCTCCCTCTGTTCTGAAGATGGCCCCTGGTACCTCTGGCGCCTCACAGTAGGCTGTATTGACTATAAAGAACAGTAGAAATTCCCTAACAGTGGTCATTCTGTTCTGTACTTTACTCCTTGTCCATGTGTTAGTCACACTCTGGGGATGTGCTCTCCAACTATGCCAACTCAGAGTAACCTTTTATGGGTTGTCAATGAGATCCTCCCCCTTAGCCCATATATCAGCTGCATCTTCTCTCCCCCACCCCCACCCCTCCACACCCAGTCATGCACACACACACACACACACACAGTAGATATTGTGAGAATACAACCCAAGTGATCAAGTTGTGCAAATACGCAAACATGATGTATTAGCAACATATTCATGAACAATACCATGATACTAGTGTTACGTGATACACTAAAAACCTCCATGTCTGTCCATGTGTCTCTGTAGGATCATCGAGCTAAACGGAGGCCAGTCCCCTCTCACCTACAAGAATTTCCAGGCACTCATCAGTCACATGGATGCCGTGGAATCACCCGCTGAGATCATCACTGCTGAGGTCATGAGGAAGTGTGCCACGCCCATCAGTGATGACCATGACGACAAGTTTGGCGTGCCCTCCCTGGAGGAGCTTGGCTTTGAGACCGAAGGCCTGGCTACAGCAGTATGGCCAGGGGGAGAGACGGAGGCCCTCACTCGCCTGGAGAGGCACCTGGAGAGAAAGGTGAGGAGTAGTCCCTTCTTTATATCCCAGCACTACTGAGCCAGTGTGGTGGACATACAGTACTAGGGTGGGGTCAATTCCATTTAAATTCAAACCCCCTCCAAAAAAACCGACCTTGTTGACTTTATTTTTTGAACTTCTTGTCAGTGTGTTGCACTGTGACCCAAACGCTAACCTTCTGTGTTCCAGGCATGGGTGGCCAACTTTGAGCGTCCCAGGATGAACGCCAACTCCCTGCTGGCCAGCCCCACAGGCCTCAGCCCCTACCTCCGCTTCGGCTGCCTCTCCTGTCGCCTCTTTTACGTCAAACTCACTGACCTCTACAGGAAGGTGAAGAAAAACAGCTCACCGCCCCTCTCGCTCTATGGCCAGTTGTGGCGCAAGTTCCTCTACACCACAGCCACCAACAACCCCCGCTTCGACAAAATGGAGGGCAATCCGGTGTGTGTGCAGATCCCCTGGGACCGCAACCCGGAAGCGCTGGCCAAGTGGGCCGAGGGGAGGACAGGGTTCCCCTGGATTGACGCCATCATGACCCAGCTGAGACAGGAGGGCTGGTTCCACCACCTGGCCAGACATGCTGTTGCCTGCTTTCTCACTAGAGGAGACCTGTGGATCAGCTGGGAGGAGGGCATGAAGGTAGATACTGGGGGAAGGAGATGTTAGAGGGAGCATACATACACACATACATACATACATACATACATGCATGCATGCATACATAGATACATACATACATACATACATACATACATACATACATACATACATACATACATACATACATACATACATACATACATACATACATACATACATACATGTATACACATACAAAGAGCGCTAAGGAGACAGCAATAATTTGTGTCACTTTGTAGTGTCTATGCATGGTTGGACTGGTTTGACTCAGTCATGAGTGCAGTTTATCACCATGCCAAGGGCCTCTGAGGGTGGATGCAAGTGTGTGTGTGTGTGTGTCCTTGCATGCGTGCAGGCATGAGTGCATGTATGCAAGTGCAAATGTGCATTGTTATGTTCCTCGCCATTGTGCAACGAGCTGGAAGTTGCAACTTGCTCTGTAGTTGGTAAGATTTGATCAGTTTGTTGTTTGATGATAGTCATTTATGTGCATGGTGTAATACAACCAACGTCAAATCCAAAGCCAAAATACTTTGGTAGGTTATGGATGGGCAGAATAGCATGCAGAAGCATCATTCTGCTGCACCACATTCTACATGTGGCTACATTGTACAGTGTGGCTTTGATTTTAGGGAACTGTTTCATTTCACACCGGGCACATTGCAAGTTGCTATTTTGTCATTTCTTCACATCTAATTTTCATCATTTTAGTCATGACAGGATGGCAGGAAGCTTGGCCCCAGTGATGTACTGTGCCGTACGCACTACCGTCTGTAGTGCCTTGCGGTCGTAGGCCGAGCAGTTGCCATGCCAGACAGTGATGCAACCAGTCAGGATGTTCTTGATGGTGAAACTGTAGGACTTTTTCAGGATCTGAGGACCCATGCCAAATCTTTTCAGTCTCCTGGGTGAGAATAGGCTTTGTCGTGCCCTCTTCACGACTGTCTTGGTGTGTTTGGACCATGATAATTTGTTGGTGATGTGGACACCAAGGAACTTGAAGCTCTCATCCTGCTCCACTACAGCCCCATCGATGAGAATGTGGGCATGCTCGGTCCTCCATTTCCAGTAATCCACAATCATCTCCTTTGTCTTGATCACGTTGAGGGAGAGGTTGTTATCCTGGCACCACACGGCCAGGTCTCTGACCTCCTCCCTATAGGCTGTCTCATTGTTGTTGGTGATCACTGTTGTGTTGTCGGAAAACTTAATGATGGTGTTGGAGTCTTGCCTGGCCATGCAGTCATGGGTGAATAGGGAGTACAGTAGGGGACTGAGCACGCACCCCTAAGGGTACACCATGTTTAGGATCAGTGTGGCAGATGTGTTGTTACCCACCCTCACCACCCGGGGGCAGCCCGCCAGGAAGTCCAGGATCCAGTTGCAGTGGGAGGTGTCTAGTCCCAGGGTCCTTAGCTTAGTGATGAGCTTTGAGGGCACTATGGTGTTGAACGCTGAACTGTAGTCAATGACCATCCTGTTGGGCATCTTGTTGGGCTGTATCACCGCCTGGTATGACAACTGCACCACTCCCACAACCGCAGGGCTCTCCAGAGGGTGGTGCGGTCTACCTGCCCTCCAGGACACCTACAGCACCCAATGTCACAGGAAGGCCAAAAAGATCATCAAGGACAACAACCACCCGAGCAACTACCTATTACCATCCAGAAGGCGAGATCAGTAGGCGAGGTCAGTACATCAAAATCTTGGACCTAGAGACTGAAAAACAGCTTCTATCTCAAGGCCATCAGACTATTAAACAGCAATCACAAACTCAGAAAGGCTGCTGCCTACTCACAGACTTGAAATCATTGGCCACGTTAATAAATGGAACACTAGTCACTAATTATGTCACTTTAATAATGTTTACATATCTTGCATTACTCATCTCATATATACTGTATTCTATACTATCTACTGCATTTTGCCTATGCCGCTCTGTCATTGTTCATCCATATTATATATTTATATATTCTTATTCCATTCCGTTCCTTATTCCATTAGGTATGTGTTGTGGATTTGTTAGATATTACTTGTTAGATATTGCTGAATTGTCAGAACTGGAAACAAGCATTTTGCTACACTCGCAATCTGCTAGCCATGTGTATGTCACTAATAAAAATAACTTGGCCTAGTCGAGTGTCTGAAGTAGATCCTTTGCGTCCGACTTTTTAAAGGAAAATTCTTTGTCCAGTACGAGGTGAGTAATCGCTGTCCTGATATCCAGAAGCTTTTTTCGGTCATGATATTACCTAAAGTAACGTAATAGTAAACATAGCTACTAGAACTCATTCATTAGTACACCCGCTACAATCATGCAGTAACGTTAAAGTGTACATTCAGTAAGCAGTTTAGCACTTATACCGGCAGGCCCCGGTGGCAATAGATGAGTAAAACCAAAAGTTTACCTTGACTTGGAAGATTTCCAGTGTTGTGTTGGATAGTCATAGCCAGCTAGCTAACATAGCATCCCTCTTTTTGAGCAGGGTGTTTGAGTAGGCTAAATTAGCTAGCTGGGCTAGACAATCTGGACCCTCTCTTCCTAAAATTCCTAAAATCCGCTGCCATTGTTTCAACCCCTATTACTAGTCTGTTCAACCTCTCTTTCATATCATCTGAGATTCCTAAAGATTGGACAGCGGCCGTGGTCATCTCCCTCTTCTAAGGGGGAGACACTCTCGAACAAAACTATTACAGACCTATATCCATCCTGCCCTGCCTCTCTAAAGTTTTCGAAAGCCAAGTGAACAAACAGATCACCGACCATTTCGAATCCCACCGTACCTTCTCCGCTATGCAATCTGGTTTCCGAGCTGGTCATGGGTGCACCTCAGCCACTCTCAAGGTCCTAAATGATATCATAACCGCTATCGATAAAAAACAGGACTGTGCAGCTGTCTTCATTGACCTGGCCAAGGCTTTCAACTCTGTCAATTACCGTATTCTTATCGGCAGACTCAACAGCCTTGGTTTCTCTAATGACTGCCTCGTCTGTTTCACTAACTACTTCTTAGATAGAGTTCAGTGTGTCAAATCGGAGGGCCTGTTGTCTGGACCTCTGGCAGTCTCTATGGGGGTGCAACAGGGTTCAATTCTCGGGCCGACGCTTTTCTCTATATATATCAATGATGTGGCTCTTACTGCGTGTGATTCTTTGATCCACCTCTACGCAGATGACACCATTCTGTATACATCTGGCCCTTCTTTGGACACTGTGCTAACAAATCTCCAAATGAGCTTCAACGCCATACAACACTCCTTCTGTGGCCTCCAACTGCTCTTAAATGCTAGTAAAACTTAATGCACGCTCTTCAACCGATCGCTGCCCGCACCTGCCCGCCTGACTAGTATCACTACTCTGAACGGTTCTGACTTAGAATATGTGGACAACTATAAACACCTAGGTGTATGGCTAGACTGTAAACTCTCCTTCTAGACTCACATTAAGCACCTCCAATCCAAAATGAAATCAAGAATCGGCTTCCTATTTCGCAACAAAGCCTCCTTCACTCATGCTTCCAAACATACCCTCATACCCTCAAACATACTGACTATCCTACCGATCCTTGACTTCGGGGATGTAATTTACAAAATAGCCTCCAACACTCCACTCAGCAAATTGGATGCAGTCTATAACAGTGCCAACCGTTTTGTCACCAAAGCCCCATATACTACCCACCACTGCAACCTGTATGCTCTCGTTGGCTGGTCCTCGCTACATATTCGTCACCAAACCCACTGGCTCCAGGTCATCTATAAGTCTTTGCTAGGTAAAGCTCTGCCTTATCTTAGCTCACTGGTCACCATAGCAACACCCACCCGTAGCATTCACTCCAGCAGGTATATTTCACTGGTCATCCCCAAAGCCAAAACCTTATTGGCCGCCTTTCCTTCCAGTTCTCTGCTGCCAATGACTGGAACGAATTGCAAAAATCACTGAAGTTGGGGACTTATATCTCCCTCACTAACCTTAAGCGTCAGCTGTCAGAGCAGCTTACCGATCGCTGCAGCTGCACACAGCCCATCTGTAAATAGCCCATCCAACCAACTACCTACCTCATCCCCATATTTGTTTTTGTTTTTCTGCTCTTTTGCACACCAGTATTTGTACTTGCACATCCATATCTGCACATATATCACTCCAGTGTAAATTGCTAAATTGTAATTCCTTCCCCACTATTGGCCTATTTTTTGCCTTACCTCCTTACTTCATTTGCACACACTCTACACAGATTGTTATATTGTGTTACTGTAACGGTCGTCGGTGGAAGAAGGTGAGGACCAATGCACAGCATGGTAAGTGTTCATATTCTTTAATAGAACTCAGAACACTAAAATACAAAACCAACAAGAGAACGAAATGAAACCGAAACTGTCTGGCACAGATACTAAACAGAAAATAATCACCCACAACTCAAGGGTGAAAAACAGGCTGCCTAAGTATGGTTCTCAATCAGGGACCACGATTGACAGCTGCCTCTGATTGAGAACCATACCAGGCCAAACACTGAAAAACCAATTCATAGAAAAAAGAACATAGACTGCCCACCCAACTCACACCCTGATCATACTAAAACAAATACATCACAAAAGGACTAAGGTCAGAACGTGACAGTACCCCCACCCCCAAAGGTGCGGACTCCGGCCACAAAACCTGAATCTATAGGGGAGGGTCTGGGTGGGTGTCTGCCCGGTGGGGGCTCTGGCGCGGGACGTGGACCCCACTCCATCATAGTCTCGGCTCACTTAAGTGGCGCCTTGAGAGCGGCGACCTTCACCGCCGACCTCGGACTGGGGACCCTTGCCTCAGGTCCCGAATAGACGGGAGATTCCGGCAGTACCGGACAGGCGGGAGACTCCCGCAATTCCGGACGGCTCTGGCAGCTCAGGACAGACGGGAGACTCTGGCAGCCCTGGACAGGCGGGAGCACCTGTAGGGAGGCGAGGGAGAGACAGCCTGGTGCGGGGGGCTGCCACCGGAGGGCTGGTGCGTGGAAGAGGCACCGGATAGACCGGACCGTGTAGGCGCACTGGAGGTACTCGAGCACCGAGCCTGCACAACCCTACCTGGCTGGATACTCCCCGTAGCCAGGCCAGTGCAGCGAGGTGGAATAGACCGCACTGGGCTGTGCTGGCGAACCAGGGACACCATGCGTAGGGCTGGTGCCATGAACACCGGCCCGAGGAGACGCACTGGAGACCAGATGCGCTGAGCCGGCTTCATGGCACCTGGCTCAATGCCCACTCTAGCCCGGCCAATACGAGGCGCTGCAATGTACCGCACCGGGCTATGCCTGCGCACCTGGGACACCGTGCACCACAACATAACATAACATACACATACACAAAGACATACACAAAGACAGAAAACAATCACTCACGAAACACAGGTGGGAAAAGGCTACCTAAGTATGATTCTCAATCAGAGGCAGGTGTCGTTAGTTGTCTCTGATTGAGAACCATACTTAGGTATCCTTTTCCCACCTGTGTTTAGTGGGTGATTGTTTTCTGTCTTTGTGTATTGTCACCAGACAGGACTGTTTAGTTTCGTGTCATTCTCTTTGTTATTTTTGTTTTAGTGTTAGTGTTTTAGTGTTTTAGTGTTCAGAACAGGGCTCCGGGCAGCCGAGCGGAAATGGAGGAAAACTCGCCTCCCTGCGGACCTGGCATCCTTTCACTCCCTCCTCTCTACATTTTCCTCTTCTGTCTCTGCTGCTAAAGCCACTTTCTACCACTCTAAATTCCAAGCATCTGCCTCTAACCCTAGGAAGCTCTTTGCCACCTTCTCCTCCCTCCTGAATCCTCCTCCCCCCCCCCCCTCTCTGCAGATGACTTCGTCAATCATTTTGAAAAGAAGGTCGACGACATCCGATCCTCGTTTGCTAAGTCAAACGACACCGCTGGTTCTGCTCACACTGCCCTACCCTGTGCTCTGACCTCTTTCTCCCCTCTCTCTCCAGATGAAATCTTGCGTCTTGTGACAGCCGGCCGCCCAACAACCTACCCGCTTGACCCTATCCCCTCCTCTCTTCTCCAGACCATTTCCGGAGACCTTCTCCTTTACCTCACCCTGCTCATCAACTCATCCCTGACCGCTGGCTACGTCCCTTCCGTCTTCAAGAGAGCGAGAGTTGCACCCCTTCTGAAAAAACCTACACTCGATCCCTCCGATGTCAACAACTACAGACCAGTATCCCTTCTTTCTTTTCTCTCCAAAACTCTTGAACGTGCCGCCCTTGGCCAGCTCTCCCGCTATCTCTCTCAGAATGACCTTCTTGATCCAAATCAGTCAGGTTTCAAGACTAGTCATTCAACTGAGACTGCTCTTCTCTGTATCACGGAGGCGCTCCGCACTGCTAAAGCTAACTCTCTCTCCTCTGCTCTCATCCTTCTAGACCTATCGACTGCCTTCGATACTGTGAACCATCAGATCATCCTCTCCACCCTCTCCGAGTTGGGCATCTCCGGCGCGGCCCTCGCTTGGATTGCGTCCTACCTGACAGGTCGTTCCTACCAGGTGGCGTGGCGAGAATCTGTCTCCTCACCACGTGCTCTCACCACTGGTGTCCCCCAGGGCTCTGTTCTAGGCCCTCTCCTATTCTCGCTATACACCAAGTCACTTGGCTCTGTCATAACCTCACATGGTCTCTCCTATCATTGCTATGCAGACGACACACAATTAATCTTCTCCTTTCCCCCTTCTGATGACCAGGTGGCGAATCGCATCTCTGCATGTCTGGCAGACATATCAGTGTGGATGACGGATCACCACCTCAAGCTGAACCTCGGCAAGACGGAGCTGCTCTTCCTCCCGGGAAGGACTGCCCGTTCCATGATCTCGCCATCACGGTTGACAACTCCATTGTGTCCTCCTCCCAGAGCGCTAAGAACCTTGGCGTGATCCTGGACAACACCCTGTCGTTCTCAAATAACATCAAGGCGGTGGCCCGTTCCTGTAGGTTCATGCTCTACAACATCCGCAGAGTACGACCCTGCCTCACACAGGAAGCGGCGCAGGTCCTAATCCAGGCACTTGTCATCTCCCGTCTGGATTACTGCAACTCGCTGTTGGCTGGGCTCCCTGCCTGTGCCATTAAACCCCTACAACTCATCCAGAACGCCCGTCTGGTGTTCAACCTTCCCAAGTTCTCTCACGTCACCCCGCTCCTCCGCTCTCTCCACTGGCTTCCAGTTGAAGCTCGCATCCGCTACAAGACCATGGTGCTTGCCTACGGAGCTGTGAGGGGAACGGCACCTCAGTACCTCCAGGCTCTGATCAGGCCCTACACCCAAACAAGGGCACTGCGTTCATCCACCTCTGGCCTGCTCGCCTCCCTACCACTGAGGAAGTACAGTTCCCGCTCAGCCCAGTCAAAACTGTTCGCTGCTCTGGCCCCCCAATGGTGGAACAAACTCCCTCACGACGCCAGGACAGCGGAGTCAATCACCACCTTCCGGAGACACCTGAAACCCCACCTCTTTAAGGAATACCTAGGATAGGATAAAGTAATCCTTCTCACCCCCCCTTAAAAGATTTAGATGCACTATTGTAAAGTGGCTGTTCCACTGGATGTCATGAGGTGAATGCACCAATTTGTAAGTCGCTCTGGATAAGAGCGTCTGCTAAATGACTTAAATGTCATGTAAATGACTTAAATGTTAATAAATTCATCATGAACACGTACGACGCTGCGAATTGGTCCTCCGATCCTTGCTAGGAAGACGAGCGTGCCAGTTATTGACTTTCTTTATCCAATGTAACTCTGTGTTGTTGTTTTTGTCACACTGCTTTGCTTTATCTTGGCCAGGTCGCAGTTATAAACTTGTTCTCAACTGGCCTACCTGGTTAAATAAAGGTGAAATAAATTTTTTTTTTTATCATTTGATTGGGTGGACAACATGTCAGTTCATGCTGCAAGAGCTCTGATAGGTTGGAGTCCGGAAGTTGTCATAATTACTGTGTAAGTCTATGGAAGGGGTTGAGAACTATGAGCCTCCTAGGTTTTGTATTGACATCAATGTACCCAGAGGACGGAAGCTAGCTGTACTCTGGCTACACTATGATGCTACCCTACAGAGCACTGTTGAGGCTACTGTAGACCTTCATTGCAAAACAGTGTATTTTAATCAATTATTTGGTGACGTTACTATAGTTTTTTCTAAAAAGGATAACTTTTTAATGTTTTACAAGGCCCTATGTAGTAAATCTATATTCCATATAATATTACAATAATTTGCTAGCGTGTCTTCATTCCATCACCGTACTGTTTCTTGCAACACGTAGACATTTTTGTTTCACGTTTGATAGGCTTACGATACATTTTCATTTAGCCTACCATTATTTTCCCTGCTCTGAGTGGGCGCGATGTTTATAGTGCATATGAACGTTCATAAGACTCATGAGGTAGAAGATCTGTTTATTTCATTTAAAGTATGGCTTCCTTCGTTCATATTTCTCGGGTTATGTCGGAGTTCCCTGTGTCTGTCCTATAGTCTCTGTCATTATGGTTGTGCATAATAGGAGCGCAAGTCTCAGTGTGCATAGAAATATGTTTTGTGGCATGCGCTCCACGCTTTGGAGTCGGAACGTTGAATAAGAGAAAATTATTGTTCGCTCCATGTATGTATGCATGGGGTTGAAATATCATGCATAATCATTAAGTCTGATTGAGACAAATGTACCAATGGATGTGGAAATTGCCTTTTACATTATAGAACCAGTTTATTCGTTGTAATTGCCAATTGGTCCTGGGGGCCAAGTGCTTGTATTATGTAGGCCTACCTGTTTGAGCTTCTGTTAGACAGATTCGATTTGGTTTCTCAAGGGGAGGCGCTCTACTTGTGTCCGTTCAGATAGGACATGTTAAGCCTGATAAAGAGGCTATTCATTTTGGGCTATTGCCCGTGTATATTTGGTAAATCTGCTTGTATATTTTGTATGATATTGCGCTTTCATCATTGGATCACTAACACCTGTAAATAAATCTACACTCTGAGCACGTCAACCTGCCTTGCTTCCTGCTGATTTTCACGCCCTTACGACTGCTACAAATGCCCTATTTTACAATTACATAGACTAGTCAAAATGTGTTGTAGACAAAACTTTTTTTTACTTGACTTGAAAACTTGTGACTCTACTCGATTTGACTTGCTCTTAGAATGTACGACTTGCTCTTAGAGTGTACGACTTTTCACCCGATCTACTTGGGACTCAACTTGAGACATGGACCTTGTGACGTGAGACTTGCTTGTGCTCGAATAATAGTGACTTGGTCCTACCTCTGTTAGATACATTATAACCCATGTCCTTTATCAGTGGGCTACATAGTGATATTGTATAAGTATTGGTTAGGTTTTAAAGTTCAGACAAATGTGTAATGCCTGAAGAAAATCGTATTCTCTACAGCATAAAGATGAAGTTCACACAACTTTCTCTCTGTGAATCACACATCATGTACAAACTACATATCGCTAAGGACTCTTCACTCAAACAGCCATGAGCAGACAGAAAAGGAGATAAGGAGGTTGTCAATAACTGGAGTTATTTTGCTTTAAGCACCTGCTGTCAGAGCAGCTCACAGATCACTGCACCTGTACATAGTCCATCTGTAAATAGCCCATCCAACTACCTCATCCCCATACTCTGTTTATTTATTTATCTTGCTCCTTTGCACCCCAGTATCTCTACTTGCACATTCATCTTCTGCACATCTACCATTCCAGTGTTTACTTGCTATGTTGTAATTACTTCACCTCCATGGCCTATTTATTGCCTTACCTCCCTTATCCTACCTCATTTGCACACACTGTATATAGACTTTTTCTACTGTATTTCTGACTGTATGTTTGTTAATTCCACGTGTAACTCTGTGTTGTTGTATGTGTCGAACTGCTTTGCTTTATCTTGGCCAGGTCGCAGTTGTAGATGATAACTTGTTCTCAACTAGCCTACCTGGTGAAATAAAGACATTTAAAAAATGTAATAACTAGGTTCTTACATTCATTATTCTATTATCTTTAAGCATTTGGACTGTACTACAAGTTATGCAGCTAATTGAAGGGATTTTTTTTTTACAATGATGTCAGTTGCTGTGTCCACAAAAATTGTCCAACCTCAGTCTTACTCCCTGGCCTCTACAAAAAGTAAGGGGTGCTGATTACATGAGCTACATACAATAGTATTGCTGATTAGTACCTGCCTGGCTGCCTGCATTCAAGCCATTATCCCTAGGTGCATTTAAATATTATGCAGACTTACAATAATGAGCTCCAATTTCCTCTCAGTCACCAGATTGGGAAGCTACATACATTTCCTGAACTGGGCTGGAAGAACAGCCTGTGGAGCTGGTGATCAAGCAGTGTGATTAAGCCCCAACTGTGAGAAACTTTCCCTCTCTGTTCACTCCAGTTTAGCTCTGTGCTGATTACAGTGATCAGTGTCTGTCCCATATGTTGCTGCTTCTGAGATGCATCAACTGCTATTTGATTTGATATATAGATTTGCCAAAATACCCTAATTACTGGAAGTGTATGGTGCAAGACCAGAGCTCTGATGGAGGAATGTAAAGATAAGAAGATAAGAGAAGGATACTGGGGGTTGTTACTGCTCTGCTTCCTACAAGCAAGTTTAGTCAGAAGCAGAAGAAAAGCATTGCTACATTACATCTCTTCTGTGATCTATATGATCTATGTAAACTTAGTTTAGTATCCATTTTAAGCTGGAATAATTTTTTGTCTGCCTTTCAGTGGCTTGAGGGATGAGTTTAGATTTTTGCATAGTGTCAGCTGTGTATTACCGTTCTTGTACACTTAGTTGCGCTGTGGTGCATCTGCAGCTAGTACCACACAGCCATACACCAAAGAAGCAAAGTTCAGTTTCATAACGAAACGTCACATCCGCTGAACGCTGCTAACAAACTCAGGTACTGTGATGTACTTCTCTTTTGTTTCTGTTTGGAAAGTACAAGGGAAATTAATGAACATGCATTTTAATTGAATCAATTGTCAGTTTGCAATAGTTTTGTCTTCCCAGCATCGTCGGATGTCATCACAATTGATCCTGCTTGCCTTTAGCAACCTATCATAGCTGTCAAGGCAGCTAGCTAATTTAGCTAACCTTAGCTAGATGACTAACTCAGACATTGACAGATCAATGTTATGACCATATGACTGATGTGATATTTGTACTATTCTTCATTATTACTAAGTTGTTAAGTGCTGAGTTTATGTTCCCTTTGTTTTGATTCACAAAAAATATATGTTTTGTATTTGTAGTCTGTAGCAAGCTATCTTGAAAAAGAAAGGTCATATTACTATTTTTGTTATATCACCCCTAGGTCAGACCTGCATGGTCTGTGACTGTGCACCCATGTTGCGATTAGTCACAACGTTGCTATGCCGCCACTGTCAGCGGATTCGACGTCTCCCCCCTCTCAGGGCCTTCTCAAACCCGGGAGGCACAGCAGAGAACCAGGTGACCGTGGAAGCCCTCTATGACCTTTCTGTGGACATCCAGAAGATCCGCCAGCTCAAGGGCTGGGTCCTGCATCAGAGCCCTGCCTATGTGAGTGAGACGGCCAGCCTTCTGCGGGACATGGGAGCAGAGGGGCCCATGATTGCCCGGGTCCTGGAGCTCTACCCCGAGGCGGTCCTCTGCAGCCCGGAGCAGCAGCAGGCCCAGAGGGAGCTGTGGAGGTCCATCTGCCCCAGAGAGAGAGACCTAGTGGGCATCATTGAGAAGTTTCCCGCCTCCTTCTTTACCTCCAGTCACCACGCCAACCAGAGGGCCAACATCGACTTTTTCCAGAGTTTACACCTAAACAAGCGCATTGTCACCAAGCTGATGGCCAGCGCCCCCCAGAGTTTCAGCTGCCCCGTGGGGCAGAACAAGGAGATGGTCTGCACCCTGCAGCAGGCCTATCTGGAGCTGGGGGGCGACGCAGCTAACATGAAGATCTGGCTGCAGAAGCTGCTCAGTCAGAACCCCTTTGTCCTCCTCAAGCCCCCGGAGGTGTTGAGGGACAACCTGCTGTTCCTCAGAGACCGTGGTTTCACCACCTCAGAGCTCCTCCGCCTCCTCTCCAAACTCAGGGGGTTTGTTGTCGAGCTCAACCCGGACAACATGCGCCACACCCTGGCCTACTCGCAGGAGACCCTGTGCTGCTCAGAGGCTGAGCTCCGGGACATGGTCCTCAACTGCCCAGCCTTGCTTTACTACCCTGAGGTCATCCTGGCTGAACGCTTCGAGGGCCTGCTCAGAGCTGGAGTCACTATGGCTCAGATTACACAGACTCCGACCGTTCTGGAGCTGACCACACAGATTGTAAGTTACCGAATCCAAAGACTGCGGTCATATGGCTATGATGTACGGACAGGCAGCCTACAGGTCCTCAACGGCACTAAGAAGGACTTTGAGATGAGTTCTGGTAAACTGCAGCTGCGACGGGAAAGACCACTCTTCAACCCTGTTGCCCCGTTAAAGGGTGATGATTGACCTTGATTTCATGGTCTAAAATGCAGAACATTCTTATAGCACCATAGGGAGAACTTGAATCAGGATTTTCTTTCAGCTGAATGGTATTACTGAGTTTAGGAGACGAGCTTGTCTTGCACAGCAGACAATTCCTCCCCAAAGGCATTTAGCCTGGGGATAAGGTTACCTTGAAAGAGGCAACGCATCATTTTATCTGTGCAATATTTAAATACTATTAGGATAACAATAATATTTGGATATTATGATGCAATGTTGAATACGTGTTTTGCTGTGTGTTGGGAATTGCCTGTGTGTTGAAGCCATTGTGTGTCAAAATAACCCCCTCAAAACATCCTAATAAAACAATTTGATTGATTATTCATGGTTTTGTGTATGAAAGGTATCATTGAGGGTACACTTTTATAAACAGTAATGAGCCATAAACTTGTTTGCTCTATAGTCAATGTCATTGTGGATAACATCATCTCAGTGTCTTGATGGCAGCATCACTTTTGTCCCCTTAAGCAAGTGTTTTGTACAGGGTTTTGTTTTATTGGCTGATAAGATTTACTCTATTAGTCTTTGAAGTGCTGAAATCAAATACCAGGTAATTTCTGCCTGACTGGAAAAGCAAAATATGATTTCTTTGGTTGGATTTGCAAGAACTTTATTACCTGTGTGTATAGGTCTAACACACACTGTCATGTCTGATTTGTCATGGGTATAGAACTGATATTGATCTTTCAAATGTTACTACCAACTTGGCTTGTATTGAGAACTGAAGTGGAGTTGCATTCAATATGTGCAGAAACTAATTTGGTCAGCTTTTCACCTGCCTTACACCTGCCGTGGTTTTAGATTAGTGCGCACATGTTAATTCAGGGTAAAAATCACTATGCGGTCTTGCTGAGCATATAGGCCTACCCCAAATACTGTACTGTAAGCTTATTTTAAAGGCCTTGCTGAGAGTTTAAAGCCTGCTGGAGCCCTTGAAACATGCTCAGAGTGCTTTTTAATGGGGAATGAGCAGCACAGCTAACAAAGTCATGACTTTATGCTTCAAGGTTTCCAGCTCACTGCCAACCAACAAACTTTGGCAGCATCTGAACCAGCACCCTATTGCCTATAGAGAACTACTTTTGACCAGAGCCCTAGTGAATAGGGTTCAATTTCAGATGCTTCTATAGTCTGACCAGAGCTCTAGTGAATAGGGTGCCATTTCAGATGCTTCTATAGTCTGACCAGAGCCCTAGTGAATTGGGGCCATTTCAGATGCTTCTATAGTCTGACCAGGGCCCTAGTGAATAGGGTTCTATTTCAGATGCTTCTATAGTCTGACCAGAGCTCTAGTGAATAGGGTGCCATTTCAGATGCTTCTATAGTCTGACCAGAGCCCTAGTGAATTGGGGCCATTTCAGATGCTTCTATAGTCTGACCAGAGCTCTAGTGAATAGGGTGCCATTTCAGATGCTTCTATAGTCTTACCAGAGCCCTAGTGAATTGGGGCCATTTCAGATGCTTCTATAGTCTGACCAGGGCCCTAGTGAATTGGGGCCATTTCAGATGCTTCTATAGTCTGACCAGAGCCCTAGTGAATTGGGGCCATTTCAGATGCTTCTATAGTCTGACCAGAGCTCTAGTGAAAAGGGTGCCATTTCAGATGCTTCTATAGTCTGACCAGAGCCCTAGTGAATTGGTGCCATTTCAGATGCTTCTATAGTCTGACCAGAGCTCTAGTGAATAGGGTGCCATTTCAGATGCTTCTATAGTCTGACCAGAGCTCTAGTGAATAGGGTGCCATTTCAGATGCTTCTATAGTCTGACCAGAGCCCTAGTGAATTGGGGCCATTTCAGATGCTTCTATAGTCTGACCAGAGCCCTAGTGAATTGGGGCCATTTCAGATGCTTCTATAGTCTGACCAAAGCCCTAGTGAATAGGGTGCCATTTCTGATGCTTCTATAGTCTGACCAGAGCTCTAGTGAATAGGGGGCCATTTCAGATGCTTCTATAGTCTGACCAGGGCCCTAGTGAATTGGGGCCATTTCAGATGCTTCTATAGTCTGACCAGAGTCCTAGTGAATTGGGGCCATTTCAGATGCTTCTATAGTCTGACCAGGGCCCTAGTGAATTGGGGCCATTTCAGATGCTTCTATAGTCTGACCAGAGCCCTAGTGAATTGGGGCCATTTCAGATGCTTCTATAGTCTGACCAGAGCCCTAGTGAATTGGTGCCATTTCAGATGCTTCTATAGTCTGACCAGAGCTCTAGTGAATAGGGTGCCATTTCAGATGCTTCTATAGTCTGACCAGAGCCCTAGTGAATTGGGGCCATTTCAGATGCTTCTATAGTCTGACCAGAGCTCTAGTGAATAGGGTGCCATTTCAGATGCTTCTATAGTCTTACCAGAGCCCTAGTGAATTGGGGCCATTTCAGATGCTTCTATAGTCTGACCAGGGCCCTAGTGAATTGGGGCCATTTCAGATGCTTCTATAGTCTGACCAGAGCCCTAGTGAATTGGGGCCATTTCAGATGCTTCTATAGTCTGACCAGAGCTCTAGTGAAAAGGGTGCCATTTCAGATGCTTCTATAGTCTGACCAGAGCCCTAGTGAATTGGGGCCATTTCAGATGCTTCTATAGTCTGACCAGAGCCCTAGTGAATTGGTGCCATTTCAGATGCTTCTATAGTCTGACCAGAGCTCTAGTGAATAGGGTGCCATTTCAGATGCTTCTATAGTCTGACCAGAGCTCTAGTGAATAGGGTGCCATTTCAGATGCTTCTATAGTCTGACCAGAGCCCTAGTGAATTGGGGCCATTTCAGATGCTTCTATAGTCTGACCAGAGCTCTAGTGAATAGGGGGCCATTTCAGATGCTTCTATAGTCTGACCAGGGCCCTAGTGAATTGGGGCCATTTCAGATGCTTCTATAGTCTGACCAGAGCCCTAGTGAATTGGGGCCATTTCAGATGCTTCTATAGTCTGACCAGAGCCCTAGTGAATTGGTGCCATTTCAGATGCTTCTATAGTCTGACCAGAGCTCTAGTGAATAGGGTGCCATTTCAGATGCTTCTATAGTCTGACCAAAGCCCTAGTGAATAGGGTTCCATTTCAGATGCCTCTATAGTCTGACCAGAGCTCTAGTGAATAGGGTGCCATTTCAGATGCTTCTATAGTCTGACCAGAGCTCTAGTGAATAGGGTGCCATTTCAGATGCTTCTATAGTCTGACCAGAGCCGAAGTGAATTGGGGCCATTTCAGATGCTTCTATAGTCTGACCAGAGCCCTAGTGAATTGGTGCCATTTCAGATGCTTCTATAGTCTGACCAGGGCCCTAGTGAATTGGGGCCATTTCAGATGCTTCTATAGTCTGACGAGAGCCCTAGTGAATTGGGGCCATTTCAGATGCTTCTATAGTCTGACCAGAGCTCTAGTGAATAGGGTGCCATTTCAGATGCTTCTATAGTCTGACCAGAGCCCTAGTGAATTGGGGCCATTTCAGATGCTTCTATAGTCTGACCAGAGTCCTAGTGAATTGGGGCCATTTCAGATGCTTCTATAGTCTGACCAGGGCCCTAGTGAATTGGGGCCATTTCAGATGCTTCTATAGTCTGACCAGAGCCCTAGTGAATTGGGGCCATTTCAGATGCTTCTATAGTCTGACCAGAGCTCTAGTGAAAATGGTGCCATTTCAGATGCTTCTATAGTCTGACCAGAGCCCTAGTGAATTGGGGCCATTTCAGATGCTTCTATAGTCTGACCAGAGCCCTAGTGAATTGGTGCCATTTCAGATGCTTCTATAGTCTGACCAGAGCTCTAGTGAATAGGGTGCCATTTCAGATGCTTCTATAGTCTGACCAAAGCCCTAGTGAATAGGGTTCCATTTCAGATGCCTCTATAGCCTGACCAGAGCTCTAGTGAATAGGGTGCCATTTCAGATGCTTCTATAGTCTGACCAGAGCTCTAGTGAATAGGGTGCCATTTCAGATGCTTCTATAGTCTGACCAGAGCCCTAGTGAATTGGGGCCATTTCAGATGCTTCTATAGTCTGACCAGGGCCCTAGTGAATTGGGGCCATTTCAGATGCTTCTATAGTCTGACCAGAGCCCTAGTGAATTGGGGCCATTTCAGATGCTTCTATAGTCTGACCAGAGCCCTAGTGAATTGGGGCCATTTCAGATGCTTCTATAGTCTGACCAGAGCCCTAGTGAATTGGGGCCATTTCAGATGCTTCTGTAGTCTGACCAGAGCCCTAGTGAATTGGGGCCATTTCAGATGCTTCTATAGTCTGACCAGAGCCCTAGTGAATTGGTGCCATTTCAGATGCTTCTATAGTCTGACCAGAGCTCTAGTGAATAGGGTGCCATTTCAGATGCTTCTATAGTCTGACCAGAGCTCTAGTGAATAGGGTGCCATTTCAGATGCTTCTATAGTCTGACCAGAGCTCTAGTGAATAGGGTGCCATTTCAGATGCTTCTATAGTCTGACCAGAGCCCTAGTGAATTGGGGCCATTTCAGACGCTTCTATAGTCTGACCAGAGCCCTATTGAATTGGGGCCATTTCAGATGCTTCTATAGTCTGACCAGAGCTCTAGTGAATAGGGTGCCATTTCAGATGCTTCTATAGTCTGACCAGAGCCCTAGTGAATTGGGGCCATTTCAGATGCTTCTATCGTCTAATTAGAGCTCTAGTGAATAGGGTGCCATTTCAGATGCTTCTATAGTCTGACCAGAGCCCTAGTGAATTGGGGCCATTTCAGATGCTTCTATAGTCTGACCAGAGCCCTAGTGAATTGGTGCCATTTCAGATGCTTCTATAGTCTGACCAGAGCCCTAGTGAATTGGGGCCATTTCAGATGCTTCTATAGTCTGACCAGAGCTCTAGTGAATAGGGTGCCATTTCAGATGCTTCTATAGTCTGACCAGAGCTCTAGTGAATAGGGTGCCATTTCAGATGCTTCTATAGTCTGACTAGAGCCCTAGTGAATTGGGGCCATTTCAGATGCTTCTATAGTCTGACCAGAGCCCTAGTGAATTGGGGCCATTTCAGATGCTTCTATAGTCTGACCAGAGCCCTAGTGAATTGGGGCCATTTCAGACGCTTCTATAGTCTGACCAGAGCCCTAGTGAATTGGGGCCATTTCAGATGCTTCTATAGTCTGACCAGAGCCCTAGTGAATTGGGGCCATTTCAGACGCTTCTATAGTCTGACCAGAGCCCTAGTGAATTGGGGCCATTTCAGACGCTTCTATAGTCTGACCAGAGCCCTAGTGAATTGGGGCCATTTCAGACGCTTCTATAGTCTGACCAGAGGGGGGAAGAGATCCAGCTTAACAAGACTGCTGTAATCATGGCAATAACAAAATTCTATGTACATGTTAATGAATTTGGGTTCTCCAAAGGGTATTTTTATATGATTTGGTTTAGTTCCGAGTCATGTACAATTTCAGAACCAGCCGGCTATAACGATATGTTTGGGGACATATTGCAGTCCCAAAAGTTCACTTTTATTTTCTACAGTTGGTTTCAATGTCAGTGACTTCTCCCTCATACATTGTCACACTGAGTTATATTCAGTAACATCCAAATTGGTGCCATCATTTTAAAACAGAGTACTACCCACTGACCTCTTTTGGTACAACCTGAACTTGTTTTATGAGCTCAAATACAGTATGTTTTCTGTTAAAAGGTCTGCTTCCATTTGAGTGTAATGAACAAGACCATGCGAAGTGTATAAATGCAAATTCCATTTTCACTTTTTTCTCCCTCTATCTTCCTTGTTCGCTCTCAATGATGATCCACTGTCACCACGTCCTGTCTGCTGCCCTACGGCGACTATGTCAGTCTGAATTATCTCTTAAAGCAGGAGAGGTTAATAAGAGGCAGTATCAATTGTTATTTTTCATTTCAAATGTGACACCCGGTATTATTAGCCAGGGGTACACATTGTTTTTATGGGGCATAAATCAGGTTAAATATGAAAATAGATGACACCTGCAATTAAAATGTATGATTTTCAGCTGCAGCGATAGCATTGTAGAGTATTAAGGTGGTAAATATTCAATGTCTGAGGTCAGTAGGACTTGGATAATGAATGTGTGCTCAGAGACCACGGCTAAGCATCTTTCTCCTCAGCTGTTATAATACCAGGATATCCCATAATATGCGTCCCAAATGACACTCTATTCCCTATGTAGTGCACTACTTTTGACCAGGGCCCATGAGGATTTAGGTGCCATTTGGGACATATCGATAATGTCCCTCAGTAAAGGTGACCCTTCTGGGATACATTTGCATATAGTAATTTACGTTGTGTTGTGGTATACACAAGTTGTCTGAGTGGATGTGGACAAGAAGTTCTTTGATACACAATTATATAGAGGACATAAGATCCTAATCTGTCTGACAGTAATCAGTCAGTTTAAGTAAAGTTCTAAGAAACTGGTTCACATACCACATCCTATCCACATCCATGACATTGGATAAATGTTGTAATAAGGAGGGAAAACGGAAATTGGTTTCAGGGGCCGTACCCACTCTTTTCTCTATGTCCTGTCTTATGTCTCCATCTAGAGGATCACTTACTCAAACACTGTATACTGAAAGATGGAGTTGAATTAATTATTACTGATGACAAGTATTCGATTAGCCATGATGACAAATACAATATCACGGCAAGTTGAAGAATTTAAAGGAACTTTATTTAAGTATCATTACAACTTACATCACTACATTGCAGACATTCTTCAATAGTAAACATTTGCAAGAAATCTAATGGCTCTCCTACACCTTTCAAGAAACATAATTCAGAATAAATGTTCAACAATATATATTTCCTGTATCATTTAAAGCACCAGTTGACATGAAACACTTTTGAAATCATCATAATTACAAGTATTAAAACCATTCCAGCCTTTGGGTGGTGACTCCATAACGTAAATTGCCATATGATATGAAATCGTCAGTCATAAATCTTCATAAATATCAGAGCATATGTTAGAGCAAGAGTGGCATGGGGTGAGTCATAGCAACGTGGGCACTTCCAGGAACAACCCCCCACAACCCTGGTGCCCATGTTGCTGTGACTCACCCCAGGCCACTCTTGCTCTGACGTAGGCTCTGACTCAGAGAGAGCCATTGGTTTGGACCTTGCAGAATATTACTGATGAGGGGAGAGGATAACAGGGGATTGATTATGCATCAGACAAGGAAGGCCACTATATGGCTCAATCGTCTGGGACAAACATGAAAATCTGTCTATATTTGACAACACATGACATGACTAACAGTAACAAATCTGACTGGGATGGACATGTTGACTAATTTGATTCATGAGTGTTATGGAACTGTGCTGATGCAGTCACAGACACATGAGAGGCAGAGTGAGTGGGGCATTTGTAATATACAAATGGATAATGATTTTTTATTAGAATTGCACTGGACAACAGAACACAAGGTTCCGATAGGATACCCTTCTTATTGTATGTGGTGTAGTAAACATTGTTTAGTGCATTCATACAGTTCTTCACTACATTTTATGTTAGTTTCACGAGTAGATCTGAATAAACATGATAAAAATCAAACGGGATATACATGGATAGAAACCGACATCAACTTAACATCTCAATCCACAATGCCAGTTAAAAAAGGCACTGAAGGTCTGACAAAGAATAGTCAGAACGTTTGTATTTATTCAGCTCCACAGATCTCCCTCTTGAAAACTTCAAATTGAAATGTAACCCCATTCTCCTCTTGAATCTCATTTGGTACTCCAGGAAACCTAGTTTGAGGTTAAGGGAAACAAAGGGACAATTTAGACAGATTGATGATGCTTTCTAACACTTGGCTTGACGTGTGTGGAGTGGACCTGGTCAGTCTGAACAGAGAATATATCCACTTATCAAAACAGTCCAAAGTGTAAGGAAACAGTGCTGCACTGCTTAGAGCCAAGAGAGCAGAGAATTAAATATGCTTCCTCATCTCTCTTGTTTTCTAAAAATGCTTTGGTCAAACTGCGGGAAGAAGACATCACAGTGGAAGTCAACCATGATGTCAGTGAGGTAGACAAGGTCACACCAGGGATGCATCAGGGCGTTCTGATTACAAGGGAAAGGTAATAACCTAATTTAGTGGATGGACTGTCCTAGTATAATGAACAACTTAATCCATTTTGATCCTCTTAAAATTCCTAACCTATATATTGGATTTAAAGTCCTGGGCCCATTTTAATAATGCATCTCAGAGTAGTGCTGATCTAAGATCAGGTCCCCCCCATCCATGTAATCTTATTCATTATGATCTAAAACTATAAACTTATCCTAGATCAGAATTCCTACTCTGAGAGGTTTTATGAATAAGGGCCCAGATCATACTGTACCACAAACTTCCCACCATCCACAATGAGATACAACAGTTACCTGAAAGACCTGTGGGCCACCCAGATAGTCTCCATCAGGTCACAGAGGGGTTGCAGCAAGGCCAGGCCGACACCACTGTCGAAATCCTGACAGAGGAAGTGGGCATGCTCCGTGACTGTGCTGGGAGGAGTGAGTGACACACAAAATAACCAATCATTTCCAAATCTATATTGACTATCTTTGACTCTGTTTTCATTAGGCTAAATGATCGACTGAAATTATTTACATGGCCAACTTTGAATACCAGACTCATTGAAGTTTAAAAACATTTTGTTAGGTTGTGGATTGTGTGTGTGATTGGTAGTAGGCCTAGTGTGATCATTTGGAACTAGTAACTATTAAGTTCCTAATAGTGGATATTGCTTTCCAACTATCAATGGCTGATTAACTCAAGTTGTATTATCTATACTTGTTACATAAAAAGTGCAAGGGTCAATTGCATTTCAACCCAGCTTCATTGTCTGCATTTCCCTGTGCTCTACTATTTCATCATACAGCTGGCACACTGTAACCTAAAAGCCATGGAATCATATTGGAAATCAATCCAAATTACCTGGTTGGGAGACATTTGTGGTAGTGTCCAAAAATAATTTGAATTCTGTCCTGTGAAAGCAATATTTTATACATTCATTACCATTGGACCAATATCCTTTCGCAATGCTCCTGTCTATGGACTCAAAGCAGTGAAACACAACTTGAAATGTTTTATTCATACATGTGGGGTGAATTCGGAAAGAGTGGGACATCATATAAACTGGGACAGCTTAATCCTGACGCATTAATTTACTGGTCTGACAATAGAAAATCTAAATAATTTTTACTAAAACCTTGCAGAGAAATGACATGATCAAAATCAGACCACTTCATTGGTGTGACATATAGAGCGGGGCAGAGCAAGCTTCAAACAGGAAGCTCACCCCATAAAGCACATCATAAAATTGTGATGTAAATGTTCATAGGCCTACATGTACTGGTGCATCAAAACACATAAAAAAAAGTTTCCAATATAATGTTTACATTTTGTAATTCAGCCTTTTTTTTGTCCCGCGTTACCAACCATATCTAGCTAAAGTGGGACAGTCTTAAAGTATTTTCCAATGGAGGAAAGAGATACATTAGCGACCCCCTGTACTTAGGTTAGAAAGGGCTCTACCTCTTGTAGTACTATATCCTGTAAATGTTCTTGTAGTGTTATTTGAGTGAATTCAGAAAAAGTGGGACACTTTTTGCATTTCAGTCATCTGTCTGTCACCTCTTCAGACGTCTATCCAAGATATTAGCCAAACACATGATACATTTCTGAAATCCTCAGATGTTTCCTAATTACACAATTTTACTTAATTGTAATTGAGGTACAATTAGGACTATAATTATGGTGTCCCAGTTCATCTAACCTGCTGTCCCAGTCTACCAAATGTGAACTGAAAATATGGTTGACTCAGAGTACAGAAATGGTTGTGTCATGTCTCCTGTGAATATGATATCAACATGTGTTTATGTGACTAGGAAACATCTTGAGTATTTCAGAAAATATATAATGTGTTGAGCTAATATGTTGGATAGATGTCGAAAGAAGTTACAGACGACTGAAATGCAAAAGTGTCCCATTTATTCAAAAACTAGATCGATTGCTACAGTGCTATTAAGTGTTATCAAGTTACTAAGTGTACAGTATCTTAATAAGCATAATGGAATCCGACTTCAATCACAACTGGCCAACATTAAATGCGTAAGGTAATTATGCATTTAGGACACAAATGTAGAATGCGCATCAATTAATGATCCAAGTATACATGTTAATGAGTTTCAAGGAGCCTATTTTCTATGAATAACAAATTATCACATTGTTATCATTGAATAATGCAAACAATCACGCAATTGTGTAATTTGTAATGCTGGGTTTTAAAATAGGTTAAATTTTAAACCGTTACATTATATAACATCGCATAATACAAAATACACAAGGGAAAAGGAATAATGAGTTTTCTCACGGTAAATGCCATGGCAACTGTCCATTTTGTCCTATTCCCATGTTGTTGCACGCAGCGGCGATGAGCCGCAGAGGTTTCCTCTGTACTTTGTCTCCACACATCGCCGATGCAATTGAAGGTATAACTGTCTGGTTTACAGACAGTTGCAACGTGGTCTCAGAGCATTTCGTATTATTCAGTAAGTAAATCTGAGAACTATAGTATAATATGTTACATTTCGTATAGTATGTATGAATTTGTGGATATCCATCAACCATTTCGTATGATATGTTACGAGTTATATGTTACGAATTGCATTAAGTACAAATGACTAGGGTTAGGGGAAGGGTTTTAAGGTTAGGATTAAGGTAAGGGTTAGCTAACATGCTAAGTAGTTGCAAAGTAACTAAAAAGGAGTAAGTAGTTGCAAAGTTGCTAATTAGCTAAAATACAAAAGTTCTCCATGAGATTCGAACACACAACCTTTACTTAATTTGGTTGCTGGACATACATTTACATTTAAGTCATTTAGCAGACGCTCTTATCCAGAGCGACTTACAAATTGGACATATGCTTATATGCCTAACCAACCACACTAACCATCCATGTTTTAGTTATTGCCTGTTTTTGCCTGTAACCTGTTATGTAACCATACCAAACTTAACATACCATAATAATTTGAATGTTCCAGATTTGAGTTTACTATCTTACGTCTAGTCTATGAGACCAGTCTGCAAGATTACAAGTGTTTATATAATACACTGATATGCAGGCAAGTTTAAGAGGACCATTTAATTGCATAATGACAAAAACAACTGTGGACATCAATGGAGGCTGCTGATGGGTGAAACAGATTATAATGGAGCAAATGGAATTGGAGCAAATGGAATGGCATTCCATTCCCTCCATTCCAGCCATTGTATTTGATATCTTCACGATTGTCTGATCCCTCCTGATGACCCAGTTGGACGTGACAGGTCCACCAGGAGGGATCAGCCAATGAAGTTGGAAGTCCCACCCAGTTGACTTCATTTTTATGGTGGAAGCCCTCAGTGGCGCTGCCCATGCTAATGTAACAGTATAACTTTAGACCTTCCCCATACCCGGGCGCTAACCAGGGACCCTCTGCACACATCGACAACAGTCATCCACGAAGCATCGTTACCCATCGCTCCACAAAAGCCACGGCCCTTGCAGAGCAAGGGGAACCACTACTTCAAGGTCTCAGAGCAAGTGACGTCACCGATTGAAACACTATTTAACGCGCACCACCGCTAACTAGCTAGCCGTTTCACATCCGTTACACTCACCCCCCGTTTGACCTTCCTCCTTTTCCGCAGCAACCAGTGATCCGGGTCACGGCACCAATGTAACAGTATAACTTTAGACCGTTCCCTCGCCCATACCCGGGCGATAACCAGGGACCCTCTGCACACATTAAACACAAGTCACCCACGAAGCATCATTACCCATCGCTCCACAAAAGCTGCGGCCCTTGCAGAGCAAGGGGAACCACTACTTCAAGGTCTCAGTCCCCTCGCACCTACAAGCGTTTTCAATCGGTGACGTCACCGATTGAAACGCTATTTAGCGCGCACCACTGCTAACCAGCTAGCCGTTTCACTAATAGTCTTTTGCACACACATCTGGAACGGCTTTTTCTGGATGCAACGTGACCAAAGTGGCTGTCCATGTTTACCACTGATTACAGCATAGATACATTGCAGCAATTGGAATCTTTTAGTTTTGATTCATTTGACTTTGCATCATTTTCACTTTGCATTCCTCATGGAGCTTTACAACAAACAATATTTGCATACCCATGACATAAAACAAACCATTCGCCTACAATAAATATTACTTTGAGCCAGTGTTACACTTGGCACCTTTTATTACAGCACTATACAGAACAGTCAGTCTTTATACAAAAATAACAATTGGTTTACAACTTCACCAGAAAAAAGAATAAAACAAAAAAAACATGCAATATACCATTTTTACTGTACATTTTGAGTTGAATTACTCACACGCTTATACAGAAACGTTTACATCATTCCCTTAAAAAGGTTTTTACAGAGGTTATGCTGCCTTAAAAATGCTTATTGGAAACTCATATTTCTGAACTTCTGACAGCATTATACCCCATAGAATAATAAGTGTTTCCTGACCATTTGACCTGACGATTCCAAGTTGGGTCATCAGTCATCCTCAGCTTGAGGCTGATGCCATTCTCCATGCCTAGGACTGCACATAACATGCCCTCAGGATCAAACAGTCACCACCCAGTGTTCTTTCAGCAAATATAACGTGTGCCTCCATGTTCTATACATACATATATCCCCAAAGGGACCACATATTTTTTCCATAGACATTTTGGGGAAAGAGGACAAACGTGTGTATATCATCTTTTATGATAAATGGAACTCAGGCTTGTATTCCAAGCACCACAAAAAATACAGTTTGGTGGTGTGCATGTTAAAGACTATTGGGGAGTCATCTCGTGAAAGGGCTTCTGTCCTGACACCATCACCTCTATCTAGTAACACTGGGAACAGTGCGTTTGCGATTCTCCACAGAGGTTGAATGTCAGACTGCGATCAGTTCTTTGGGGATCATGTGATTTGATGTTCCCCATAGTTCAATGTGGGATGTTAGCAGCCTCCTTTCCTCTCCTCTGCTCCATCTCTTCCTACTGCTGCTCACACCACTGAGGTAGATGTGCTCCTGTAGAGTTGAAGAGTCAGGGGAGGAGGATGCAGTGCTTCAAGTGCTGGTGGAGCCTACTGGAGATCAACAGGGTAGCTGGTACCCCCTTCTCCTCTACCCTTCCACATCAGGGACTAGTTGCTGGTCTACCTCTGGGCCTTGTTGCTACCCCCCGGTGTGAGGTCCTCACTGCTACGCTTCACGGCAGCATGTCCTCTGCCTGAATAAAAAAAACACATGATATTGTTCCCTATTAAATTGGTTATGGGTGTCTGCTTTGACTCTTCTAACTTCCACCCACGACCCACATATCTGAGATGGATGAATTCACAGTTCAATCTTGATGTAGATGAGATGGGCAGATAACATGCAGGTTAAAGGACAAGTTCAATTTGGTTAAAAAAAAGTTAATTTGTCCTTTAACCCTACTCTTTGGAAAATGCAGGTTTTGCTGTGGTAAGGACAGCCAAGGAACCGAGGAGGATGGAGAGGGTCTTTACCTGCTTGAGCGACTGCCTCATGCTGGATTTCTTCAGGGGAGGTCCCCACACCATTTCCACCATTGTTAGGATTAGCAGGCACTGTCGCGAGCAGCCCTGTGAAGTGGGGACAAAAGAAGAGTTGTGCAGTCAGTCTACCACACCCCCATAGAGAACAATTGATAATGATAATATAAAAGACAACAAAGTCACTGTATCGGCAAAGAAATCTCAGAATAAGCATACTGATCTACGATCAGGTCCGCCCTCCCCAATTATGATGATTTAAAAAGGCAAAACTGATCCTAGATCAGTATGCCTATTCTGAGACACTTTGAATAGCTGAATAGCTTATCATTGAAATCATTTGAGTAAGTACCAGAAAATGGTTGATTCTAAGCGGATTTTCAGGCTATTAGCTGTAGTTTCAGCAGGTTGTGCTCGGTGCTCACCCAGACCGCGGTAGCAGGAGAGCTGTTGGTAGATCTGCGTCATCCTCTGGATGTTGAGGCGGCTAGCCTCGGTGTGGTGCACCATGGGCTTGGGGTAATGCATGCCGATCACACACTTGGCTGCCTTCTGCATGCTCTCGGGCGCGTTCCAGGGGTCGAAGATGTACTTGGCTGGGAAGGCCTTCAGTATGGGCAGATAGCGCCTGGAAGAACCAAACAGAGAAATGAACCACGGTGACACACTTCTTCTGCAATGAACAATCGAGAAACAAATGTACATTTCTCGTGGGTACAGCATGGACATTTAACCAAGACTCTATGAAGTGTTTTGATGTGACATCGTGGTCTAGCAGTTTGTCATGGTATTCTGCATGTCCTACATGTCACAAGCATGGTGAAATAAAGCACTGAGGTCTATTACTATGAGAGTACTTCAAAAGGAAAATAACTTGTGTACCATACTGGCTAAATATAGTGGAGGGGTGGACAACTGGGTGTAGGGAGGGTCTTCTCACCGTATGTAGTCTCCGTTTGGGTCCGTCCTCCTGCCGAAGCCCACAGGGCAGTAGCAGTGGAAAAACTGCTGGAAGAAGGAGCTGCATGAGAGCCACATCCAGCTGCCTGCGTTCACACTCCAGTCTGCATCCAGGAGCAGCTCCTCAAATACCTGACAGGTAAATAAACACACACACGGTCAGATATCACAGTCATACATTTTCTACCTACTTGTCACTTCGTCTCCCCGCTCCCTCTAACATCCCCTTCCCCCAGCATCTACCTTCATGCCCTCCTCCCAGCTGATCCACAGGTCTCCTCTAGTGAGAAAGCAGGCAACAGCATGTCTGGCCAGGTGGTGGATCCAGCCCTCCTGTCTCAGCTGGGTCATGATGGCGTCAATCCAGGGGAACCCTGTCCTCCCCTCGGCCCACTTGGCCAGCGCTTCCGGGTTGCGGTCCCAGGGGATCTGCACACAAACCGGATTGCCCTCCATTTTGTCGAAGCGGGGGTTGTTGGTGGCTGTGGTGTAGAAGAACTCGCGCCACAACAGCTGGCCATAGAGCGAGAGGGGCGGTGAGCTGTTTTTCTTCACCTTCCTGTAGAGGTCAGTGAGTTTGAAGTAAAAGAGGCGACAGGAGAGGCAGCCGAAGCGGAGGTAGGGGCTGAGGCCTGTGGGGCTGGCCAGCAGGGAGTTGGCGTTCATCCTGGGACGCTCAAAGTTGGCCACCCATGCCTGGAACACAGAAGGTTAGTGTTTGGGTCACAGTGCAACACACTGACAAGGAGTTCAGAAAATAAAGTCAACAAGGTCGTTTTTTTTGGAGGGGGGTTGAATTGACTGAATTGAAATGGAATTGACCCCAACCCTAGTACTGTGTGTCCACCACACTGGCTCAGTAGTGCTGGGATATAAAGAAGGGACTACTCCTCACCTTTCTCTCCAGGTGCCTCTCCAGGCGAGTGAGGGCCTCCGTCTCTCCCCCTGGCCATACTGCTGTAGCCAGGCCTTCGGTCTCAAAGCCAAGCTCCTCCAGGGAGGGCACGCCAAACTTGTCGTCATGGTCATCACTGATGGGCGTGGCACACTTCCTCATGACCTCAGCAGTGATGATCTCAGCGGGTGATTCCACGGCATCCATGTGACTGATGAGTGCCTGGAAACGCTTGTAGGTGAGAGGGGACTGGCCTCCGTTTAGCTCGATGATCCTACAGAGACACATGGACAGACATGGAGGTTTTTAGTGCATCACGTAACACTAGTATCATGGTATTGTTCATGAATATGTTGCTAATACATCATGTTTGCGTATTTGCACAACTTGATCACTTGGGTTGTATTCTCACAATATCTACTGTGTGTGTGTGTGCGTGTGTACGCGTGTTTAACTATTCTTGTGGGGACCAGAAGAATAGTCAATGAACAAAAACTTGACCAACTGGGGACATTTTGTTAGTCCCCACGAGGTCAAATGCTATTTATAGGGGGTTTAGGGTTAAGGTTAGGATTAGTGTTAGAATTACGTTAATGGTTAGTTTTAGGGTTAAGAGCTAGAGTTATGTTTAGGGTTAGGTTTTTGGGTTAAGGTAAGAGTACAGGGTTAGGGTTAGGGGTTCTGGAAAATATAATTTTGAATGGGACTGAATTGTGTGTCCCCACAAGATTAGCTGTACAAGACTGTGTGTGTGTCACTCACTTGTCCAGGTCATAGAGAGTGTGGGAGACTTTGACAGTAACCTCCACACCGGCCTCGCTGGCCAGCTTCTGGATGGCGGCGTCACGTTCCTTGCCGAAGGGCTCAGAGTCGTACTCATAAGACAGCTGGCTGGTCTGCCATTCCTGGGAAGCAGAGAGAGAGGGGAACAAGGTCACTCAACATGATAAATAGGGGACCTTTACCGTTGTAAATAGAGATAGTGGATGTCACAGAAAGGCCTTCACAGAAAATAACATTGATTCCAATGGAATTCAAATACTTTCACATATACACTGAATATACAAAATATTAATAATCACCTTCCTAATATTGAGTTGTGGACCCCCCCCCCCCTCTCACTCACTGTATCAGCATATCTGATCAAGTGGATTTACGGTATAGTTACTGTGACAGTGCTTCTATGGGGCATACTGTATTTCTATGTGACATAGCCTAATGTATTTCGATGAGTTATAGGCTACATGAACAGTACCGTAAGTGTATGTATGGTACAGTAGTGTAATGGGTTTACTACAGTAAAGTAAGTATGACTGTTGACTATACCTGGAACAGCCTGGGGAAGACATCAGTAGGCTGGCCCCGGATGACAAACAGACGGGAGTTGAGCTTGCGGAGGCTGGCGTCTAGGTCCTCTAGACATTGTAGTAAGAACCTGGAATCAAACAGAGGGGATGATCAATCAAGTGATTGTATATCAGAGAGGAAATAGTTTTAGGCATTGATTTAGTTAAATACAGTAAATTAATGGGTACTGCAGTGCATTGGGTATTTGTCCTCAGGAAAACAACAGGTCATGGTATTTCAGTTGAATGATGATCCAAAAAGCCACATTAGTGACTGAAAAATGATCCATGTTTCATATGATCCATCATGTGAGGCATGTTGTATCATAGGTCTTCATGTCAAAGGCCTTGGCTTCTTCAAAATGATAATAGCTTGAACCGGAAAGATCAGAGGGCTGGTGGAGAGGAAGTACAAACATGCGATGCTACTTCTCTCAGTTCGTCACATTATTCAGAATGATTTAGCCTATCGAACAATGCCCCCCTGAACAACAAGTCAATCAGTTAGGCTAGAAGATGTTAGATGAATATTCCCTCAATCAGTTTCCCTCATAAACACTCAAACAAACAGATGACAATATAGGCTAGGCTAAGGATGAAAGAAAACATTTCACCACCAAAATGATTCATACCCTCGCAGTTGACCTACATACATAGGCCTACTCCTCTGTCTGCTGGTATAAAACTGGAAAATTGGCATACCATTTAAAAAAACAAGTGGAAACATCCAGTGGACAATCATGACCGAATGGAACTTACATTCCATTACCTTAACAATAAGGTCACTAACATCCCAGCCTTGTAGTACACTTCAGGTCACAGCAAAGTAGTTCAACAAAATGACAGCTGCTTGCCTCCCTCAACAGGAAAATCACAGCTAGTGCAACAAGGCCTCATAAGAATGGGAGTATACATTCCTGAGTAAGCGAACACAAAGTCTGTATCAACATTTAAAGAACATCTCTGGCTAACAGTAGTTCTCCGCCGAGGTAAACTAGCATACTTTGGTATAAGCCTGGGCCCCTGGGGCAGGACTTCTGGACTGACCCTCTACAACAGTCCTCGGCTCGACCTTCCCCATTCTGCTGTGATATTGTCCTCAAACTACATAGGCAGTGTTGATAACAACACAGTGGTCCTCTATAGCTTAGTTGGTAGAGCATGGCACTTGCAATGCAAAGATAGTGGGTTTGATTCCCAGCACAACCCGTTCGTAAAATGGATGCACGCATGACTAAGTTGCTTTGGTTAAAAGTGTCTGCTAAATGGCATATATTAGTGTCGTCATTGTCTTATGCAGCCAATACATTTGCCTACTGTTTGATATGACGACATGGATATCAACCAAGTTAAGAGAGGGCGACTGACATCCTGTTCTGTGTTAGGTGACTAACTTCCCCTAGGGTGGCATCCCATCACCCGGCCTATACCCTCAACTGAGAATGGTGTCCTCCTGTTGTGTTTTTCAATTCACACTTCAGTAAATGCTGTCTGGGGCTTGTCACCAGCTGTACTCTACTTGGAACTCTTATGAAACCTGTCGGGTGGTTAGCAGCAGCACTGCAGGGAGGTTTTAAAATGTGATATCTGAAAGAGTAGTGTAGCCTATGACAACTAGTGGCCCTACAAGAAATATCATCTTCATGCATACACTTGAACAGTGGGATAATGCAAGGTGACCACTAAGCGAACATAACACGATATTGAAAGGTTGGAAACTGAATTTAAATGAATGCAAGCCTCTGTGTCCAATGTTGAGATGTTACCAGACTACAAAATAGATGCTATGGGGCTCAGGGACAGCGTTATGGACGGGCCTTAGTGGACCTGGCCTGCCCTACCTCCTTGCCAGTCAAAATAAAATATTTGTATATTATTTATTTGCAGAGCCGGTGCCAGAACTAATCAGATGGACACGCATTTGATTTCTATAGGCAGGCCTGTTTTTTCCACGGGACCTCCTGTGTGCAATGGGTGTTCTAATAAAGACCATAGGCAACTCGTGAGTTTCAAGTTTGAGGAAGCTTACAATTTATCCTACCAATCTACGTGGCAGTTATGATAATTTTTTATATGGGCATTTTCGTGGTAAACGGTTTCATTTTAATAATAACGTTTTAGTTTCTCAAAATAATTGTCACATGGTTAATCATAAAAATGCAAGATCACCAGCCTTTGCCATATGGACACATTGGTACACCGTGATCCATGGGCGGCAAAAGAAATGAGCACATTGAAGTCAGAGATAGCCTATAGGCCAATGCAGCAGTAGGCCTATAACTTCCATTGTCAACTAAGTAAAATACATAGGCCTAAAGCCGACAAATACATTAAAATATATATATATTTTTTAAATATCCTGATGGAAATTCAGGTTCTTTCAATCGCATGAATCACTACTCCGCCTGTCTGCCTCCCTTTTTATCTGACTTGACATATCATATCATTATTGAAGTGCAACATTGTATCAACTCAGAAGGTTGGCAAGCTGTTCCCTCAACCTTACCAGGACAGAGAAACCACATAGATGCTCAATGTTCACACGGAGCATTACAAACAAAATATGATTTTATTTTACAAAACTCCTAAATGGTGACATAAATATGACATAAACCAAAACTTGGTGTTAAAGTGTAGCAGGTTGTGAACTCCACTCCGAGAATGAGAACGATAAGTGACTAATACAGAAATTAATGTACCAAATGACAGGAATTTACTGTACATTTTCTAGGCCTAATGGTTACTAGGTCTAATGGGGAATTGATTAAAAAAATAAACAATCAAAGGGCAAACAATTCACACACAATGAAACAATGAATGTGCAAGAATTGGCAGGAAACATAGGAGCACATTCTGGAGAGCTGAGCGCATGCAATCTGGAGAGCTGAGTGCATGCATTCTGGAGAGCTGAGTGCATGCATTCTGGAGAGCTGAGTGCATGCATTCTGGAGAGCTGAGTGCATGCATTCTGGAGAGCTGAGTGCATGCATTCTGGAGAGCTGAGCGCATGCATTCTGGAGAGCTGAGCGCATGCATTCTGGAGAGCTGAGCGCATGCATTCTGGAGAGCTGAGCGCATGCATTCTGGAGATCTGAGCGCATGCATTCTGGAGAGCTGAGCGCATGCATTCTGGAGAGCTGAGCGCATGCATTCTGGAGAGCTGAGCGCATGCATTCTGGAGAGCTGAGTGCATGCATTCTGGAGAGCTGAGGGCATGCATTCTGGAGAGCTGAGCGCATGCATTCTGGAGAGCTGAGCGCATGCATTCTGGAGAGCTGAGCGCATGCAATCTGGAGAGCTGAGCGCATGCAATCTGGAGAGCTGAGCGCATGCAATCTGGAGAGCTGAGCGCATGCATTCTGGAGAGCTGAGTGCATGCATTCTGGAGAGCTGAGTACATGCATTCTGGAGAGCTGAGTACATGCATTCTGGAGAGCTGAGTACATGCATTCTGGAGAGCTGAATACATGCATTCTGGAGAGCTGAGTACATGCATTCTGGAGAGCTGAGTGCATGCATTCTGGAGAGCTGAGCGCATGCATTCTGGAGAGCTGAGCGCATGCATTCTGGAGAGCTGAGCGCATGCATTCTGGAGAGCTGAGCGCATGCATTCTGGAGAGCTGAGCGCATGCATTCTGGAGAGCTGAGCGCATGCATTCTGGAGAGCTGAGCGCATGCAATCTGGAGAGCTGAGCGCATGCAATCTGGAGAGCTGAGCGCATGCAATCTGGAGAGCTGAGCGCATGCATTCTGGAGAGCTGAGCGCATGCATTCTGGAGAGCTGAGTGCATGCATTCTGGAGAGCTGAGTACATGCATTCTGGAGAGCTAAGTGCATGCATTCTGGAGAGCTGAGTACATGCATTCTGGAGAGCTGAGTGCATGCATTCTGGAGAGCTGAGTACATGCATTCTGGAGAGCTGAGTACATGCATTCTGGAGAGCTGAGTACATGCATTCTGGAGAGCTGAGTACATGCATTCTGGAGAAAGACGCCCATATCTTTGACACACACACATCCCATTCTTGTCTCAACCTTTTAAATTATACTCAAGTCATTATCTTCACACATTTTAGATGCTTTTCACTGACAGCCTCAACTCAATAATCAGTTAGGCCTATTGCCACATGCTCTGCCCAAATTGCTGGCTTCCCAAATAGGCATAAGCACTTGTGATTTGAAACAATCCACAGCAACAAAAAAATGTAAGAAGCTAATGATCCTCTGTGGCTAAGCCAAGCTTTATGGTAAAGTATTTTGACTGATTTTATTTAGACTGGAGTAATTATATAATTTTGGCAAAACATCAATTTACTTTAGGGGAAGCCAGCATCCGAACAGTGCACCTGCCAACTTACCATTCTAATTCACAATTGGCTGAAACCAGAGTTCTATGACGAGATGCTCATGTCTCTGCTTAACAATGTGAGTCATTGTCCCAACGGCGGGAATACAGGTGACAAGCTTAGGTCTGCATATTATGACCATAGAAACACATTGGGCTAATTCAGGATAGATTTTGGAGCTTCGCCTCTTCCTCTGCTGAAACTAGTGAGCGAAACAGTGTCGCTTGGTCTTACTACAAGCATTTCGCCACACCTGCAAATAACATCTGCTAAATATGTGTATGCAACCAATACAATTTGATTTGACTATATGTATCCCATGTATCTGATGCTGTCTGGACAGAAAAACGTATGACATGCCATACTCTTTTTGTCCAGACAGCATCAGATACATGGTCTACACCTACGGCGACAGAGGGGCGTTGTTTCGTTCGCTCTGATGATTTATCTCAGATTGATGGATCTCTTTCTGTCGGTGCACATCTAGGTCAAAGAAAAAAAGCCAGGTTGATGATGACGTTGTTTCGAGTCACCCAGAATGAGTAGATGCTCGAGCAGGGACGATGACTACTACTTTACTAGTTAATAATGAGTTATTAGCCCAGGTATAGATAATGTGTAGTCAGCAATGTGGGAGTGGTTGCTTTCTACAAGAGCACAAAATGTGGACATTTCTAGACATCTTTGAAAAGTGTGTCGGATAAAATAGATTTTTTTTGTCTTAAAGGGCCAATGTTGTATTTGTTGCCTGGTAGCCAATAGGCAGTAGCATAATGTGTCATTCTCTGTAATAATGGTATGGGAATAATAATGCATTTTGTTTTGTAAAGTGGTTTCTTGCATCAAACACAACATTTACATAAGTATTCAAACCCTTTGCTATGAGACTCAAAATTGAGCTCATGTGCATCCTGTTTCCATTGATCATCCTTGAGATGTTTCTACAACTTGATTGGGTTCCACCTGTGGTAAATTCAATTGATTGGACATGATTTGGAAAGGTACACACCTGTCTATATAAAAAGGTCCCACAGATGACAATGACTGTCAGAGCAAAAACCAAGCCATGAGGTCGAAGGAATTGTCCGGAGAACTCAAAGAGACATGATTGTGTCGAGGCACACATCTGGGGAAGGGTACCAAAAAATGTCTGCAGCTTTGAAGGTCCCCAAGAACACAGTGGTCTCCATTATTCTTAAATTGAAGACGTTTGGAACAACCAAGACTCATCCTATAGCTGGCCACCTGGCCAAACTGAGCAATTGGGGGAGAAGGGCCTTGGTCAGGGAGGTGACCAAGTACTCGATGGTCACTCTGACAGAGCTCCAGAGTTCCTCTGTGGAGAAGGGAGAACCTTCCCGAAGGACAACCATCTCTGCAACACTCTACCAATCAGGCCTTTATGGTAGAGTTGCCAGACAAAAGTCACTCATCAGTAAAAAGCACATGACAGCCCGCTTGCAGTTTGCCAAAAGGCACCTAAAGACTCTCAGACCATGAGAAACAAGATTCTCTGGTCTGATGAAACCAAGATTGAACTCTTTGGCCTGAATGCCAAGCGTCACGTCTGGAGGAAACCTGCCACCATCCCTACGGTGAAGCATGGTGGTGGCAGCATCATGCTGTGGGGATGTTTTTCAGCAGCAGGGACTGGGAGACTAGTCAGGATAAAGGCAAAGATGAACAGAGCAAAGTACAGAGAGATCCTTGATGAAACCTGCTCCAGAGCGCTCAGGATCTCAGGCAGGGGCGAAGGTTCACCTTCCAACAGGACAACGACCTTAAGCACACAGCCAAGACAACGCAGGAGTGGCTTCGGGACATATCTTTGAATGTCATTGAGTGGCCGAGCCAGAGCCCGGACTTAAATCCGACCGGACAGTTCTGAAGAAACCTGAAAAAAGCTGTGCAGCAACGCTCTCCATCCAACCTGACAGAGCTTGAGAGGATCTGCAGAGAAGAATTGGAGAAACTCCCAACTACAGGTCTGCCAAGCTTGTAGCGTCATACCCATGAAGACTTGAGGGTGTAATCACTGCCAAGGTACATCAACAATGTACTGAGTAAAGGGTCTGAATACTTGTGATATTTGCGTTAATTTTTTTATAAATTAGTAAAACTTGTAGAAACCTGTTTTTGCTTTGTCATTATGGTGTATTGTGCGTAGATTTATTTTCACTATTTATCTAGCACTCTTGGTGCTTCTAATGATGTTTAGGCTACTGATGTTGTTTTCATCATTTAACCACGCATCTTGCTGACCGTGCATCTTGGAGGTTGGGGTATTATTCTTTTTTTGTCATTATAAAAAGAAGCTCTTTCCGCGTTCCGTCACATATCCTTTCTGTTTCATAGTTGTAAAAAAGGCACTCCACATATTTTTTATTGAACACTGGAATGTGTTTTTACATGCATCTTACAGTTACAGAAACTGATTAATGCTTTTGTATTATTATTTGAAGAAAATATTTTTCTAATATTACCCAAGTTATTCATAAACACAACCAAATTATTATATTTGCAATAACCATATATGAAATGTATTAATTACATTGTTAGAATGTTTTAGTCAGAATAACTGGTCATTAGCTCGAGGTCCAGCGATTCTAATTTAAACATGTTTTACTGTGTAGCGCATGCACACAGGAAGTCCCATGAAAAAACACGTACCCCCTTATGGAAATCAAATCCCGTCCAAGTGATTCATTCTGGAGGCGGCCCTGATGATCAGATGAAGCAAACCATTCAGAAAAATATATAGTAACAGAAACAATGTCTATGACTAAAACGTGCATACATTTTAATGAATATTTCTGGCGTTGTTACAATTGTCTAATGGTAACGGTTTATGTCCTCTGGACAACGCACTCCGACTGCAGGTCAAACAAGCGCTCTCCAGACGAAGCCTCTAAAGGGCTGGCTAGGCTAACTCCTGTCTAAGCTTCAGTTGTTCCATTGACCTGGAGCAGATTACACACACACACACAGAACTTTACATTGGCTAGGCCTATTTATAAACTGGGTGGTTCAAGAGCTTAATAATGATTGGCTGACAGACGTGGTATATCGAAACGTATACCACGGGTATGACAAAACATATATTTTTACTGCTCTAATTAAGTTGGTAATCAGTTTATACTTGGCCAATATGCCACAGCTAAGGGGTGTTTCCAGGCACTCTGCGTGGCGTCGTGCGTAAGAATAGCCCTTAGCTGTGGTATATTGGCCATATAGCACACCCCTTGGGCCTTATTGCTTAAATATACACTATATACAGTAGCAGTCAAAGGTTTGGGCACATCTACTCATTCAAGGGTTTTTCTTAATTGTTTACTATTTTCTACATTGTAGAATAATAGTGAAGACATCAAAACTATGAAATAACACATATGGAATTATGTATTAACCACAAGTGTTAAACAAATCAAAAAAGTTGTTATATTTGAGATTCTTCAACGTAGCCACCCTTTTCCTTGATGACAGCTTTGCACACTCTTGATATTCTCTCAACCAGCTTCATGAGGTAGTCCACTACCTGTAATGCAATAAACAGGTGTGCCTTGTTAAAAGTTCATTTGTGGAATTTCTTTCCTTCTTAATGCGTTTGAGCCAATCAGTTGTGTTGTTACAGGGTAGGGGTGGTATACAGAAGATAGCCCTATTTGGTAAAAGACCAAGTCCATATTATGGCAAGAACAGCTCAAATAAGCAAAGAGAAACAACAGTACATCACTACTTTGAGACATGAAAGTCAGTCAACGTGGAAAATGTCAAGTTTTCAAGTGCAGTCGCAAAAACCATCAAGCTCTATAATGAAACTGGCTCTCATGAGGACCACCACAGGAATTGAAGACCCAGAGTTACCTCTGCTGCAGAGGATAAGTTCATTAGAGTCACCAACCTTAGAAAATGCAGCCCAGATAAATGCTTCAGAGATCAAGTAACAGACACATCTCAACATCAACTGAGGAGACTGCGTGAATCAGGCCTTCATGGTCAAATTGCTGCAAAGAAACCACTACTAAAGGACACCAAGAAGAAGAGACTTGCTTGGGCCAACAAACACGTGCATTGGACATTAGATCGGTGGAAATCTGTCCTTTAGTCTGATGAGAGCAGGTGAACGGATGATCTCTGCATGTGTATTTCCCACCGTGAAGCACAGAGGCGGTGTGATGGTGCTTTACTGATGACATGGTCTGGGATTTATTTAGAATTCAAGGCACACTTAACCAGCATGGCTACCACAGTATTCTGTAGCGATATGCCATCCCATCTGGTTTGCGCTTAGTTGGCCTAATGACACAGTGCCCCCTTTCCCCTACTAAGCCTTGCCTTCCAGGGTAACTTACATCATTGTTACTGCTACGCATGTTCTCAAACTTGCAGAAATGTACTCTCCTGAACACGTTTAAATGAAGAACACATCACAACGCTCACCATTGTTATGGTCCTAGAAATGGAGTTTCCCCACATACAGGGTATGTTTTCTACATGTCATTCTCCCTTTTGCTTCTTTAAACCGAGTATGCTATTCTCCCCTTCTCTTTATGTTTTAAATTAAAGTTGTCATAAGTGTCCAAACTAAAGCAACATAGTATCTGGGCTAAATGAAAGGGAATTCAAGGTCAAGCAGTTATTGCAACAGTCATTGGTCCCCTGGAATGCCATCGGTTCCATTTTTGCACATAGTTGTTTAACTCAATTTACTGTAGGCTAATAATTTTCTCAGTATTTTTTTGTAATAACTTAGTCATTTGCAGTCAATGTACTATAATTGTGTACATAAGTGTGGTGCTTTTAGGGATGCCCTTCTTTCTTGCCTAGGGGCACACACACTGATGTCATTCATAACCACTAGGCCCTACTTTTAAAATGTACTATAACTGTTTGTATGCACTGCATAACAATATCCTATTCCGTGTGGTGCTTCTAGGGATGCCATACTTTACTGCCTAGGTGGCACACCAAACACATTCATGTCATTCATAACTAAATATTTCTGAATGCAGGATGTGTGACCTACATCTGTGCTACACACATCTGTGTTTGGTGTGAGTGCAACACAATGTGAGGTGGCAAAACAAAGAAAACGTCCTTGCCTCCACCTGCTGATGCCCACGTTGGAGGACCCTGCAAACCAGGGGTCTAGGATGTAAACACATCGAAGCGTGTCAGCTCCCCGGATAGACTCCTTCAGCGAGGGGTTGTCGTGGAGCCGCAGGCCCTTCCTGAACCAGTGGATCGTGTTGCCGACCATTTCACTTGCTGTCCCTTCTTGTTATGTACACGAGTCTTCTTTGATACCGCAGCGTTGACCACGAAACGCTCACGAATTAAAACAATATCCCTCGCCTGCCCAAAATGTGTTTCGGTTCTGTCGCCTTGCTGGTTTTATAATGTAGAGCTACTAAAGTTATCTAACCTTGTTCCATCAATTTGTCCATTGTGATGAGTTCTCTGTTGCCGCATTGATTTGGTGGCCTCTGATACAGTGTACGGACAGGTCTCGATCGCATCAACTTTGTATAGAGCGCATTAAATGTAAGACATTGTTAATATTTGATAACTATTTTCAACACGAAAGTAAAAATAACACTTAAATGATGTTCGACCTATCTTGCTTGATTTCCTATAGCAGTTCGAAAAAAAGGAATCCTTGCGTTGAGTCGTAGCGAGTGAACTAAAATAGGCTAGAAAGTTTTGATCAGAAATTTGTGTTCCAATATCATTCGAATGTATTCCAATAAGCAATTGTAATATTCTTCGTTTTCAGACGGCATTGTCAACCACACAATTCTTTTTTATATTTGCCAACATCTCCACCCACAGAGGTACGAGGATGGAGATGGACGAATCTGATTGGTCAATGTCACCAGTTATGTAAGGTTCGGTCGCTCAGGTTTCTGTGGTGTGCTTACATTGGCTTACTTCTAGCTATTTTGTGTTTTTTCCACAAAGGCATAATTTATAGTTACTATCCTAGCAACGCAATGTGTTATGTTAAATCAGTTATTTACAGCCTACTTTAAACACCATAGTTTGAATATTGAGTTTATTTTGTAGGTTGTTGGCAAAAGTGTTTGCTGTCTGCCCGCGTCATGATTAGTTGCGCAGGACCCGGATAAGCACGTGTACTAAGGCAAGGCAAACAAATATGACACAATGTGTTGGTGGGCCTAGTGGGCAGCCCATCACAATCACAAGCCTACGCATGTGATGCATCGCATATAGTCTACTCTTTATTACGTGTTGTCGTGAGACTATGTATGTACCTATATGTATTTACGTTAAAATGCTATCATTTCAAAATTGATTTCAACCAAATAACACCTATTGTAGCCTAGATATTAGCTCTACCAATGCAGAATTTCAGATGTGATCAAATTTCAATCAAAAACCTCTGCAAGGATCATAAGGTAAACACCATCTCTGAGATTAATCTAATAACCAACCCCTATTGTATTATGGCCTACAATTTAATTACATTGTCATGAAGCATGCGGTAAGGGGAACATCATATTTTGGGTGATGGTGACCGTGATATTGTAGTTAGTAGTTTGTATTCATGAGACAAGGGATGGGTGGGTAGTTGGGTGAGGAAACATGCAGTTTGAATATCTAGACACTAGATGGCAACATGCAATCACTATATAGGTATAGTATAGTGGATGATATAGGCTACGTTTATCAAGGAAAGGTTCAGAGACATGACTGTGTGACCTTTGCATATGTAAAACAAATATGTAAAACTAGTTTTGATATAGTAGCCTTCCTTATCTGGAAATGTATGTTTGGGGATAGATCTTTGACATAGTGATTGAGGTTTGTAAACTGAGCACCAGGGTGCAGTGTTGCTTCAATGATAAGCAGCCTGCAACTACAGTCAAATGTACCAACAATACTCTCCCTCAATCCCACAGATATCAACAGTGCCCCATATCAGGATGATTTACAGTTAAATTAGAAATATTCTATGTCCCAATTATCTCTCCTTCCTCCCAAAGTGTGTGATAGTTTACTTCCCTTTACTGACTAATATGGTGGAACATCCCACTAGCCCAAGCCTCCACCAATCCAATGCTTTTAAATTTGTCTGAAGTAACCTAGTGAACAAGTGTACACTTTAGGAGAAAGGCAATATTATTGGGATGCAGCCATGGCTATCTATGGCATTGGGCTATCAATCAGTTTAGGGACATTTTCTGTTGTTGCACATACATGTTGACAATATGGTATGTACATGTCTCTCTCTTTCTCTATCCCCCTCTCTCTACTCCTCTATCTATATGTCTATCTCCCTCTCAAACACATTCAGTTTTTGTGTGCCTGTTACACTTTTCAGCCTGTCGGAGGCTCAATCCACACACATCTCTCTCGCTCTCTCTGATTGTGATCAAGCCTTGGTCAATAAAATGATGCATCTTTAATAGTCAATGATGCAGTATAATGTCTGACCTTGGCAAGAAAATCAGATGTCTACTTTTCAATGAGCTCTAGCTATCTCCTTGTAAGGGACCACAGAGAGAGATACATTATGCATGTCATCCATTATTGATGGCCTTGAGTCATGTTACCATTATTGCTGTCAGAACAAATGCCTAAGGGACTTTGCTATCCATAGCATGACACATTATGTGGATAATCACATTATCCAGTTTATCCAATCCATTACAGTCAGATCATTAGCTTTGAATTTTGAAATCGTGTTCAAGTTACAGCATGTGAAAGGACTGCTTCATTTATGAAGGTATAGTTTCAAATAGTACGTTTTTTAAAAAGAAAGGAAATTACATGGATTTGAAGAGAAAATAATTATATAGATATTTCATATCCACTCCCCATTTGGGCTATACATTGAATTGAGTAGCCTGGTGTAAATTAAATTGTATGATGAGGTGGTCCTAATTCAAAATTTCTCTCACTGCTCGAGTTATGTCGAGTGTATTGGCCGTTTGAAGAACATAGCCCCGCCTCCAGCTACCAGGATCTTACTGCGTAAAACACAGACCACTGTAGCTGCTCTATGTGCTATGATGGAAACACTTCGAAGTTTCAGTTCGGATTGAGAAATATCAACTTGATTCGTTTCCACTGAAGGCAACGGGATAAAATATTGACACGTCAAAATACATCGCAGTCGGGCTTTAATTGCGTTCATTTAATTGCATTGGGCAACGTTGTGAGACATTTTGAGCCATTCATTCCAAAGTCCTCTTTACAGTATGAGGTGCAGTTATGGCAAGCAGTAGTAAGAAGTCAGTGGCGAGGACCCTGGAGGATCTGACGCTTGATTCGGGTTATGGTGGAGCAGCAGACTCCTTTAGGTCTTCCAGTGCTTCACTGTGCTGTTCCGAGGCACATATACCTTATGCGCATGGGGGGAATTTTTGGCATTTAACCGACTCCATGCACAGTCGCCACAACAGCCTGGACACGGTCAACACAGTCTTGGTCGAAGACTCCGATATCCTGGATTGCTCCGGCCAGTGCGCTAAACTACCCGAGCTCGAGTACGTGCCATGGAGCCTCGGGGAAGTAGAGAGCGCACTGAACAAGGACGAAGAGTTGAGGCTGGGGGTCGTGTCACAGGAGATCCTGGCTAGGCTCTCGGTCCTCATAAGCCGCGCACTCGTGAGGGTCGCCAAGGAAGCGCAGCGCCTGAGTTTGCGCTATGCCAAATGCACCAAATACGAGATTCAAAGTGCCATAAAGGTTGTCATGTCTTGGACAGTCTCTGTGAACTGCATCACCGCCGCACTCAGTGCCTTGTCTATGTACAACATGAGCACCGAGGACAAGTTCAGCCGCGGAAAGTCACTCAGATGCGGACTCATTTTCAACGTGGGGAAGTTCTTCAGGTGGATGGTGGACAGTCGAGTTGCGGTGAGGATCCACGAGCACGCTGCCATCTACCTGACAGCGTGCATGGAGAGTCTTTTCCGAGAGGTGTACGCACGCGCACTGGGCAGCGCACTTGTGGAGAAAGATAATGGGATCCCTAAATTCACTGTTGAGTCCCTCGAACAGGCCATCAACAACGATTCGGAGTTATGGGGGTTCCTGCAGCAGTATCAATACCTCATTTGTGGGAAGAATGCAAGTGGTAAGTTGTGTGTACATGACTAGTTCTGTGACGCATCTAGTCAGTGCGTAATTATAACGAATTCTTCATAATTGTGCCCAAAACATGGTGATGTGATTTCTTATCACCATCTGTAGTAATGTCATTATCAAGTTAGGAGTTCACTTTCTCATACTACAACATTTCTCGATGGACAGGGAGAAATAATCATGACTTCACACATCCCATCTGAATTAGACCATGTATTTTTCCCTGTGTCTGACATGGCAGGATCATCCTGGGTCCTGGGTAACCTCTTTGTTGATTTACTGTATTCAATATGTTGATGTATGAGCACAGAGAATGGCCCCTTCTGCCACTGCCATCAATGGGCATGGTTTATTTATGATAATGGAAGAGAGTGGGGAGAGGGAGCACCTAAACCCTCTGGGCTATGATCCATCTATTAAATAGATGACATTCTCAAGAGTTCTTCTTCAGTGTTGTGGTACTGTGAATGCATGATACATTGAAGCAGGCTATAATTCATCGGGGGAATATCTTGTGGATTTTTGTTCATGTCTAGCTTCTCATGCTTATAAGGGCATTTATCTCATTGCTGTGCAATACAGCTTTCAAACCTAAAAAAGGGCATTTTAAACGTAAGCTCTTACCTTCAGACTTCTTCATTGCTCATCCATACAGCAATACATTTAATCAGTTATAACCTAATAACCTAATGTAATAATAAGGTAATGTAATAGCAGACTGTATTACCTCTGTGGTAGATGCATTTAAAGTGCTGCTGTGGCTCCATACTCCAACAGGTTTATGTAATACAGAGCCCCAGGACACATAAGTGTTATTTGGAGTGATGTGAATGGGACTGAGTTGAAAACACAGAGGAGAAGTCCCTACTGATGCTGTGTTAAAGATAGCTAAGGGGCAGGAGAAAGAGGACATGTCAAATGGCTCACACAATGGTCAGAAGGTGGTGGCTCCTAAAGCCAAAACCATTTTTACATTGCACATTGTCACACCTATTGCAATGGCGACATGAGAAGGCCTTAACTGTGGCCTAACTGTAGAAGGTCATGACTTTCACAGCATTCTCATTTCCAATCTGTAACGATTTATCTCAGTGCTGGTTGGCCTTTTCACCCCATCCCAACCTCAACCCCTTTATATCGTTCCAGCCATTCTTTCTCTGCCAAGTAGGAGTAGGCTAATTGAGGTGATTTTTCAGTATTATGGTCATATCCGCTCCTCTCTCAGACTCAAGCGTTGCATATCTTTATAGCATTTCTGTTGCAACCAGAGCTATTTTCTTTCGCTGGTGCTTTTCATAAATATAACTCCAAATTTATTGAGGTGTTTAAATCTCCCTGTATGACTCCTCCTCCCACTCCCGCTCCCCTCTTCATCCATCCTCTCCTCCCTGAAGCCCTGGAGTAGCCCCCTTTGCTGGCAGCTTGAGCTACTTGGCCAGAGAGAGTGTATTTGTCCTGCAAGTTGGAGGTCAGAACACCTATTTTGCAAGTGTAATTGTTATAGGGTCCAGAGTTTCTCCTGACCATGTGATCTGACCAGGGAAAACTCTGGGCCTTATAGGCTAAGGTCCCAGAGGTCCTCGTCAGGTCATGTGGTTAGTAAATACTACTGGAACCTAGTTTAAGTTAACGCCTTACTTTACAAATGTCAAAGACCAAGAGAGCAGCATGTTATATCTAAAGAAAACAAACTATCATTCATTGGAAAGAGCTGTTATTATACAATCATCTACATTCCCCACTTTCCGGTGTGAAGTAAAGGCGTATTAATGTACTGTATGTGGTGAGCATTTCAAGTCATGGAAACCATTGGAACACAACAGGGTCCATTACCTCGACCACACACTGCTTCTGCTTAGACAACACTCTTTCTCCTATTCCTTCCCCCTGTTCTCACGTATACTGTAGCTACTAGCGGTTCTCCGTTGGCACATCAGGCATATGGTAACCCTGGCTCACCCCTCCCACACACCCGGGGGTTCATTTTAGCAGCTACTGCCTCAGTGTTCTGCTCAGGTGTTGGGTTCCCCTCTCTGCCTTTGGTATCCTGTCAAGACAGGAAGCTTGTTCAGTGGTGGAATTGCAGTGGCAGCCCCCGCAAGCTCAAGGCAGGGGTTGCTTGTAATTTCCCTTTGTGCATGTCACAAAAAATGTATCGAGAAACAGGACACTGATGCCAAGGGGTTTCTACCACCTGAGGATGACTCATAATCACACCTTGGCTGTGAGATGTCATGACTTTAGTGATGCACCTTTTCAAGTCTGGGCAGATGTTATGGAGATAGATGGTAGCTGGGAGGAGGGTCTCACCTCGTGTGGTAGAACCCTCTCCCATGGCATTTGACCCTTCACACAGCTCCCACTCCATCAAACGGTGACGTCCAAGTACAGAAAAGTACATAGCTCTTAGAGATGCAGGAAAATACAGCACTAGAATGAGTAGCCTTCTGGGAATGGCAATCAAAAATGCACATTTAAGCAGCAAAAATCTAAATATATTTTCCTCCATAATTGTATTTTTATTTTGCTGCATGCAGCGCAACTTAGACACCTGAGGCTTACTTCATTTAGGCTTAAGTTAATATGATGTTTTATGTCAGTATGATATGCTGTGTCTGAGTGTGTGTCTCTAGAGTCTATGAGGACTGCAGCTGTGAGAGAATGTGTAGGTTGAAGTTCCATTCAGGGGGTTCCATTCAGGCCAGGGAGCCTTTGTGCCTCATCCAGTGTTTCCCTGTGAGGTCGGTGCCTGGCGGCTGGTGCCCACAGTATGACATGTGCTGTGGTAAGCATTGTGGCCCACCAGGAATGACAGCGGTCTGCTGTGGTACCAGCCTGTTCCAGACCCTGTAATGTCTGGGGCTGGGATATCTGTGGCAGATAAAAACACACACATACACAAATTCATACACGCACACGCATAAAGAGTACACACACACACACACACACACACACACACACACACACACACAGTCACACACACGTTATGTTATTCTATCCTCATGGGGACCTAAAATACATTTCCATTCAAAATCCTATTTTCCCTAACCCCTAAACCTAACCTTAACCCATAACCCAAACCCTAAACCTAACTCCTAACCCTAAACCTAACCCCTAAGCTTAAAATAGCATTTGTCCTCATGTTTTACTATCCCTGTGGGGACTTTTGTGGATTTTAGTTCCCCACGAGGGTAGAATAACACACACACACACACACACACACACACACACACACACACACACACACACACACACACACACAAGCCCCTTGCAATTACAGAGCAGAACTGGGTTTAATAATGAGGAGCCAGGGCAGGCAATGTTAATGTCAGATGGTGTGTGGCAGTGATTTCACAGACATTTGAGGCGAGGAGGGATTCTTGCCAACTTTACCTCATATGATCAAGCACTACGACGTGATCAAAACCAGGCTACTCCCCACCCAGGACCCAAGGTGGAGATTGATTGTGTTTCTAAAGATTATCTTCAACATTAGGCCTTAGAGCCCTAAGAGGATTTCTGAAAAACATTTAGCTGTCTTCCTTTCTCATCCACTGCTGTGCATGATGACACATGTAGCTGGCAGACTGGCACTAAGTACTGTCACTTTGCACCAGAAAGACAGAAACTGAGCATCAGCACCATTGTATCCAAGAAGAGCTTGGAAATATAATCCTATGAAAAACCTGCAGTCTGCAGTGCTGTACCAGCAAGCAAGCGCATGCAATAGGGAGACCACAATAGTTATCCGGCAGGGATCTGAGACATCGGTTGAATCCTAACTTCCAAATGTATGTAGCCTCCCATTGATATCACTGCATGACTAAGTAAACATTTTATTTAAGTGGAAGTTAGGATTCAACCCATAGTGAATGGCTCATGGTGTGTGGAAAATCTGGAATTTTTGTAAAGAGGCTTTGGCATGAGGAAGTTAACAACAGATCAGTACTTCTGAATTTAGCTGGAAGAAGACAGTCTACAAGTTTCAACATGTGGATTAGTCAGACAAAACTGTGTGTCACACAATCATTCTCTATAGCCTTGCTACTAGTGATTACTTCTCTTACTGTAGCTTGGAGGCACAATCTAGTTCAGCATGCAGTATTTGGGTTGAACATTTGTTCTGGATGTAAATGTATTAAATCAACTAGCATTAGTTTATATATGATTTTGTTTTTCATTATGTATTTGCATAATTCAAAATGAATATAGCCAACAATAGAATTTGATTTGTAATTTGTTGTCATTTACTACAATGCTGCAAAAGGCTTATTGTCAGTGACAATGTGTATTTCACTTTGCTGCTGCCTATGGGAAGGAGAATAGCTCAAATTGACTCAGCCAGTGTGGCATGTCGGGGCAAGACATGATAGGTGAACTATGAACAATGGTCTCTCTGTATTTCTCTTTCTCTCTCTCTCTTCCCATTGTCTTTTCTCTGCTATGTTTATGTTTCCCTCAGCCGACACCAGATTTAGTCAAATAAAGCCTCTAATCTGGTCAAAGATCAACATCAGGGTCTTTCTATAAATAAAGGGGCCAATGTGTGACTTCAGGGTAAAACAAAATAATGGTTTGATATACATTTAAATATCCATTTTCTTGCAGCTTCACATGTGTAGTTACAGGATTAAGAGTCTAGATAGGCACAATGAGACCGTAACTCTTAGCAACAACAAAACATCTACATCATTCAAAATGTCACATGAAATATGGACATTGAATGTTTCTTTGTCATGCCTAGTTGCCAGGTCTGAACTTCTCTATCATTTATAGCCATGCTAATCGTTCCAGAAGAATGAAGAAGATAAACAACAGCATTTCTATATTTTTTAAAATAGTTGATATAATAATTTAATACAATAATACAATACAATGGGTTCTGTCAACAAAGTCACGGACAATAATCATAACCAAGAATTAAATCATTATAATCAGTAAACTCTTCAAGCAGTGTGTGTGTGTGTGTGTGTGAAAACTAGACATCACATTCTTGCCTCCTATGTCCTTGTTTCCTCCACTCCTTGCCTCTCCTTGAAAGTACATTGGAGACAGTGGGGAGGAACCTTCCCTCCTCTCCCTCAATGTGCTTTGAGAGGGAGGTGAGGGATGGAGGAAACAAAGGGAGAATCTCAATTGCATTTCCTTAATTTCCTTCTTATCCAATGGGTTTTGAGAATGAGACGAGGAGAGAGGACGCAGCAAATCAAGGAAATGCTATTGAGGACAGAGGAAGCAAGTATTTGACAGCTATTAACCATTTTTGACAGTGCCAGACTGACTGACTGACAAACTGAGCCATAAAACCCATGGCGTGTCCAGAAACATCCCCTAGCCCCTACTGCCCAGAGTCTAGACACTTGTGGAGATCTGAGCAGGATTGATAGGTAGTGACATAGTGAGAGCTCCACCTTACCCTCTGAAAGTCTTTGTGCAATTTTGGCAGTATTGCTTACACCTGTCCAGTTTTCTCAGATCTCCACAAAGGTCTGTGGGTAGGACTAGGGGTTGTTTCTGGACAGGACCCCACAACCATTCAGGTGTGTGGTGGACCTACAGCACGACACTTGAGGTATTGGATGGATGTTTCATTACATTGCTATACACACACAGATTTGCACAGGTGTAAGCTGGACACACCCACAACACCCCATCAGGCTGATCAGACAGGTTTGAGTAGCTGGAGACCTGCTGCAAACAGTGAAAGGATATATTTACATGTCTACTATTCACACCCGTGCTTCATTCCAGCTAGTTAGATGTGCAACCACTGACTAAATATAGTTAAAGCATATCTCTAGTCTAGCAATAGATACGATTGTTTTGACTGTATAGCATCAATTAACAAGATATTTTATTGATTTATTTAGCCTTTATTTAACTAGGCAAGTCAGTTAAGAACAAATTCTTAATTACAATGACGGCCTAGGAACAGTGAGTTAACTGCCTTTGACGGCCTAGGAACAGTGAGTTAATTGCCTTGTTCAGGGGCAGAATGACAGACCTAGGCAAGTCAGTTAAGAACAAATTCTTAATTACAATGACGGCCTAGGAACAGTTCTTGTTCTTAACTGCCTTTGACGGCCTAGGAACAGTGAGTTAACTGCCTTGTTCAGGGGCAGAATGACAGACCTTGGGATTTGATCTAGCAACATTTCAGTTACTGGCCCAACGCTCTAACCACTAGGCTACCTGCCGCCACTGCCTCCCCAGATTACCAATGGTTAGCTAGGTAGCTAGGAATTATCAGTCAGCTAACCATTTACAGTAACAGCAGTTCATTAATAAGTTAATACACAATCTTATGCAGAAATGTAGAAATCTTACCTTATCTTGGAACTGTGGCACGGTATGAGCAGAAATGAATGAATAGATTTATAGAATGGAGTTGGAAGGGTGACCTCCTACTTTGAAAGGACAGGAAGAGTTGGCTGTGCACTTGACCAGGCATTCCACATTTAACCCCAACCACGTTTGAACATCAAAATATCAAGTAGTTTTTTTGTTTTATATGCAAAAACAAAAAAACAAGCCATTTCTATTCAAAAAGGAATAAACAGGCAGTTTTCATGTTCCCGATTGCTCAGTTTTAACTTGGAAAACAAAAGACCAAAACATACACAGGCCGTAATCTTATCTTAAGAATCTTGATTTAATGTTGTCCGGGAAGTAGGCTAATTATCTTGAGCGTCATAACAACAGACACCAAAATGCTCTGTCAATCCTCCAGATCAACATTCATTCCAGCCCTTTGACAGCGTGCAGTATCACACTCTTTAACACTCGACTGTCATTCAGAAAATCCTTTCCTGAATCAGCTGATGTTGCCTGATAATGTCCCCGTGAAACTAAACAGCTAGACATCAAACGCGCATCAAACAACTATTATGTGTAATTATTGAAAAAAAACCCCGTTAATGACAGTATCGGTTTTTGTTTTATTACTCATATTAAAGTTACTCTTTCTGTTTGAAGCATTGTATTTTGCAATCACATACATTATTTTGGATCAATGTTTAATTCAATTGATAAATGCCTAGTATATTATATAAGAAGAAGAACATTTATCATAAATGTAAGGAAAGAAAGGTAGTGTTTAAAGTCACCCGATTTTTGTCAAATCTGTGAAGACTCCAAGCGTGAGAAACATTTTCATACATTTTTGTACTTGTCCCCCGTAGGAATCGAACCCACAACCCTGGCGTTTCACATGCTGTTGTGCAAATGGAATAGACAACAGGTGGAAATTATAGGCAATTAGCAAGACACCCCCAATAAAGGAGTGGTTCTGCAGGTGGCAGCCACAGACCACTTCTCAGTTCCTATGCTTCCTGGCTGATGTTTTGGTCACTTTTGAATGCTGGCAGTGCTTTCACTTAGTGGTAGCATGAGACAGAGTCTACAACCCACACAAGTGGCTCAGGTAGTGCAGCTCATCCAGGATGGCACATCAATGTGAGCTGTGGCAAGAAGGTTTGCTGTGTCTGTCAGCGTAGTGTCCAGAGCATGGAGGCGCTACCAGGAGACAGGCCAGTACATCAGGAGACGTGGAGGAGACCGTAGAAGGGCAACAACCCAGCAGCAGGACCGCTACCTCCGCCTTTGTGCAAGGAGGAGCAGGAGGAGCACTGCCAGAGCCCTGCAAAATGACCTCCAGCAGGCCACAAATGTGCATGTGTCTGCTCAAACGGTCAGAAACAGACTCCATGAGGGTGGTATGAGGGCCCGACGTCTACAGGTGGGGGTTGTGCTTACTGCCCAACACCGTGCAGGACGTTTGGCATTTGCCAGAGAACACCAAGATTGGCAAATTCGCCACTGGCGCCCTGTGCTCTTCACAGATGAAAGCAGGTTCACACTGAGCACGTGACAGACGTGACAGAGTCTGGAGACGCCGTGGAGAACGTTCTGCTGCCTGCAACATCCTCCAGCATGACCGGTTTGGCGGTGGGTTAGTCATGGTGTGGGGTGGCATTTCTTTGGGGGCCCGCAAAGCCCTCCATGTGCTCACCAGAGGTAGCCTGACTGCCATTAGGTACCGAGATGAGATCCTAGACCCCTTGTGAGACCATATGCTGGTGCGGTTGGCCCTGGGTTCCTCCTAATGCAAGACAATGCTAGACCTCATGTGACTGGAGTGTGTCAGCAGTTCCTGCAAGAGGAAGGCATTGATGCTATGGACTGGCCCGCCCGTTCCCCAGACCTGAATCCAATTGAGCACATCTGGGACATCATGTCTCGCTCCATCCACCAACGCTACATTGCACCACAGACTGTCCAGGAGTTGGCGGATGTTTTAGTCCAGGTCTGGGAGGAGATCCCTCAGGAGACCATCCGCCACCTCACCAGGAGCATGCCTAGGCGTTGTAGGGAGGTCATACAGGCACGTGGAGGCCACACACACTACTGAGCCTCATTTTGACTTGTTTTAAGGACATTACATCAAAGTTGGATCAGCCTGTAGTGTGGTTTTCCACTTTCATTTTGAGTGTGACTCCAAATCCAGACCTCCATGGGTTGATAAATTTGATTTCCATTGATAATTTTTGTGTGATTTTGTTGTCAGCACATTCAACTATGTAAAGAAAAAAGTATTTAATAAGAATATTTCATTCATTCAGATCTAGGATGTGTTATTTTAGTGTTCCCTTAATTTTTTTGAGCAGTGTATATTTTGCTGCATTCTGAGGTGTTCATAACCTTTAACAGCCGTTTGCTGGTATGAAATGCCAATGGGAACACTATAATATACTATTCCCACTAATCCTCAGCTATGGCAATGGGGCTCTGTCTTGTGGCTTTGTGAGATAAAGGTATAGGGACACTATTATTCTAGCCTTGTGTAAACCACTTTGTGTGCTTCCCCTACAGAGGGGAAATACATGACTATCAGCTGTACAAACACAGAGCCTGATGTAGTTCATATAGAAGATATAAACATCTTCGCTCCAGGCATGTCACCGTCTCAGAGAAATAAACATGTACCTATTCCCATGTGATTTCTCATTTGTAGTGTTATTAAAGGTATAGACGGTTCAGGGCACGGGGAACAACATTAAGACAATTTATTCAACATACTGACGATGTCACCGCAGACATGCTCTGTGTGTGTGTGTTTGTGTGTGTATGTTTGAGAAAGAGAACAGCAATCACAAAATTATACTTTTTTTGCTGGGTCACTTCCTAGAGCCCAGTGGAACTGCTGATGGAATACTGATTCTGCTCCGAAGGACCGCTATCCCATTACCTCCCATGTGAGATCAGAACGGTCACCTCAGGAGTGTGTGTGTGTGTGTGCACTTCCTCCCTTTGCCCCTAACAGCTCTCACAGCCTTGGCCCTTGCTTTAGTCAGAAAACCCTCTAACCCTAGTCGGATAGATTCAATAAGATTACTCCTGAAAAGAGAGGATATCTCTATTCTCTCTCTTCTCTGAGTCTCCTTTCTCAGTGCATTCATAATGAGGCACCTTTCTGTCATGGCTTTTATTCAGAGTAAGAGAGAGGTCGTATTCACTACAGTTCTATTTAATTGAAGTAGGCAACAAATGGAAGAAAATGGACTGAAACAGGGAGAAACTACCTGAACTTGTCCAATAAGAAAAAAAATTGCTACGGCGTTAAGAACCATGAGTTTGGGTGACCTTGTCCTTTCCTGGCTGTCGGGCAGGGGACTAATAGTGCTGTCAGTCCAGACATTGAGGGCCCTACTGGGAACCCATTCCTCCCTTCAGCCCTGCCTACTACAAACTGAGAGACAGACACATGTGCCTGGGCCTTGACAGATATCCCCCTATCCAGCTTCCTTCTCTAGTTTCAACATGTGTGTGTCCGTGATGGGTGGAGGTGGGTAGATGGGTATGTGTGTGTGTGTGGGTACATGTGTGTGGGTCTGTGGAAGTGTGTGTGAGTCTGTGTAAAGTGAAAGCCTGTCAGAAACCACATTCGTACAGGCAGCTCTCTCTCTTCCCCCCTAACTCTTAGACATTGACTGAGTAGCTCTCCTCAGCCTTGTGTAGTACCCACGACATATGGTACGCATTACTCCTCAAAATGCATTACTCCTCGCAACGCATTACTCCTCAAAATGCATTACTCCTAAAAACATTACTATTCGAAATGTATTACTTGTTGAAACGCAATACTCCTAAAAACACATTACTCCTCGAAATGCATTACTCCTCGAAATGCATTACTCCTAACCACATTACTCCTCGAAACACATTACTCCTCGAAACACATTACTCCTCGAAATGCATTACCCCTAAAAAAAATACTCCTCAATGCATTACTGCTAAAAAAACATTGCTCCTCGAAACGCATTACTCCTAAAAACATTACTCCTTGAAATGCATTACTCCTAAAAACATTACTCCTTGAAATGCATTACTCCTAAAAACATTACTCCTTGAAATACATTACTCCTCAAAACACATTGCTCCACGAAATGCATTACTCCTAAAAACATTACTCCTCGAAATGCATTACTCCTGAAAGGTATATCTATTTTTGTTTCATTACATTTTTTATTGCAAACAGATGGTGGTTTCTGTGTGACTCTTATTTCATCCTCACTGAGGACCAGTGACACACAGAATAACAGATTCACTGTGACAAAACAGATGGAGTGGAGGTAAAGCATGGCCCTTCATTTTGCCACCTTATTCCCAACATAGTACGTTCATGTGTTGGGGGAGAGGGAAGGACACTTAAGATTAGATTTATATTTGTCTTAAATAACTGAAATAAGGAAGCTCAGATGGTTTCTCTATCGTGGGAGCATTTTGTAGTTTTACTTAAAGCTAACTGTTTGTTTTGCCATATGTATTTGCTTTATGGTTTAGTAACATTGACTAATGAAGACCACTTCAAAATCTCAGTGCTTTACAGGGTAATGTTCAATAAGGGAAATATGTATAGTGCAGTTGTATCTGGTAACTTGATCTATTCAGCAGAGTCCAGAAATGACAATAATTGGACTCAAGAGAGATTAAAGGGGTACACACAGAAGGAGAGAAAGAGAGAGAGAGAGGTGATAGCACTTGCAACAGTTCGAGATTTCATCAGCTCTAACTCCAGAAGGCTACCACTATTTCACTGTTGTGTGTTGTTCTGTACTAGATGTGTTCAAAGTTAGTTCATCCTAGTGATTTCTGATTAATGGCCAGTCACCACTGTGTGGTAGATAAGTAGATGATGTGGTCGTTGTCTTTATTTTCTCAGTATCAGTCATCAGACAGACACTGAAACTAAATGTACAGTGACTCACAGGGACTGGCAGAGTAGGTGACAGGTTAGGTTGTGACAGGTGTGTCAGGCCTTGTCTCAGCATGTCGCCCTTTGTGAGCCAGACAGGTGTGTGTGAGAGAGTCTGGCACACTTCCTGCACTGTGGAAGTCTCCCGTTCAAAGGAGCCACAGATCAAGTAAGGACGTTCACTAAGAACAAGTTACCAACAGGTTTGCATAGCAAGAGACCAGGCTGGAGTCTTGAGAGGCAAAAATCTAATTCGGAAACCAGTGAAATAAGTGTAGTCAGTGACTTTGTGTCGTTTGCTACCGTGGAGTTATCAGCCATAACAAGCCTAGGCAGTGCAGTTGTTTATATTATCAAAGGAATAATTAGACACACAAACTCCTACATTAAAGCCTTTCTAACTCACATCCCCCAAATGAATGAACACCTTCATCAGATTTCCTGTTCCTGTGTCTGTCTGTGGGCCCATGCAAGTGACGCTCAGTCACAGAGAAGAAAGCTCTCAGGTCACATGATTCAAGTAATGAAGCTCTCTCTCATTAAGTTCCTGACTGTGGGCCGTGGAGCTGAGTGCTGTGTCTGGCTGGCTCGTCTGTGATCACAGAGACAAAAGACAGTGTGTTTGATGAATTTAAACAGCGGCAAGCTAATTGCGGTGATGAATGCTAACAAATGTGTCTCTTCCTATCTGGGGTTGTAAGGAAGGAGGTTAGCTAGTCCAGTAGAATTCCAGTGGTTCTGGAACGTTCCTCCTAATGTTTTATGGTAATATTATTACACTCAGGATGGCAGGGGGCCCAGGGATGAGGGACTGTGTTGAAATGGCAAAACCGCCATATTTTTCTCCCATAGCTTTTTAGTAAATGTCACATTCAGATCTGAAGGCACCGGTTCAATACTCATCTATATTGAAGTTCCCTTTTGGAAAAATAAAGTTATTCTATTCCATTCCATTCTACTTTATTGCTCCCCAGAAGATTATGATAGATGTTAAAACAGTATTCTCTGCCCCTATAACCTTCTGCCAACCTGCAGACCTTATCACCTCCTAGTTGGTAATCTCATTCACAGCTGCAGTCAGTGAGAGACAGACTTTGACTGGTTGGTGCGCATCGTATTGCTACCAGATCCAGAGCTGAGCGATGGAGAGATAAATAAGGAGGCACAGAGAGGGAGAGAAAGAAAGAGATAAACAGAGACAGCGAGAGGGGGGAGTGAAGGAGAGAAAGAGAGAAAGAGAGAGAAAAAGAGCTCTAAGCCCTGCACCCTGCAGTGAACTCCTGGGGCTGTCTGCAGCGTGCTGGCAGGGGGAATCTGAATCCATCTGATTTGGTCTATTTGCTCTGCAAACGGTGTCTAAAAGTAGGCCAGCCTGTGCCTAAAAGCAGAGCTGCCAAAATGACTGCACAAGCACAGGCCTGCACTTGACAAGGAGGATGACAAGAGGTCTGGCAGGAAGGGCAGGACACAGGGCTGCGATTGAGAAGAAGAAGTCCTTAAATATAAGTCAAAAGGAGACCTAGACAGCCATACTATTATTACTACAACCAACCAGCCCACATTGTTAAACATTGTTAAAGAAAGCCAAGCTGTGTGGTATGGTGCTTTATGCTTGTGGTAGCTAGTAAACTGGTTGTGTCCTTCTCTCAGTACATCCAAGCTGCAGGCTAAGGTTAAATCTAGACTTCCCTCTATCCTAATTGCTCCTCTTTCACCCCAGCTGCCAAACTAACACTGATTACGATTACCATCCTAGATTACGGAGACGTAATTTACAATTTATAGATCGGCAGGTAAGGGTGCTGTCGAGTGGCTAGATGTTCTTTACCATTTGGCCATCAGATTTGCCACCAACGTTCCTTATAGGAGGCCTCCCTCCCCACTATCTGAGATACCTACTGCAGCCCTCATCCTCCACATACAACACCCGTTCTGCCAGTCACATTCTGTTAAAGGTCCCCAAAGCCCACACATCCCTGGGTCGCTCCTCTTTTCAGTTTGCTGCAGCTAGCGACTGGAACGAGCTGCAAAAAACACTCAAACTGGACAGTTTTATCTCTATCTCTACATTCAAAGACTCAATCATAAACACTTACTGACACTTGTGGCTGCTTCGCATGATGCATTGTTGTCTCTACCTTTTTGACCTTCGTGCTGTACCATGTTTGTGCTGCTGCCATGTTGTGTTGCTACAGTATTGTTGTCATGTTGTGTTGCTACCATGCTGTGTTGTCATGTGTTGATACCATGCTGTGTTGTCTTAGGTCTCTCTTTATGTAGTGTTGTGGTGTCTCTCTTGTCGTGATGTGTGTTTTGTTCTACTTTTTTTTTATCCCAGCCATCGTCCTCGCAGGAGGCCTTTTGTCTCTTGGTAGGCCGTCATTGTAAATACGAATTTGTTCTTAAATGACTTGCCTACTTAAATAAATGTTAAATGAAAAAAAACACACAAAAAAAACAAAGCTCAGAGAACAGAGCAAAAAATACCAACGGAAATGTATGGCTATAGGCTAATACTAGCACCATTTGGTCTTATGCTTATTTTGTTATGTAATCTTTTCATCACATTGTGCTATAGGCTGCAGATGGATGGTGATGCATTGTGACACCCTGTACAGGGATGTACACAGTCATAGCCACAGGGCAGTGTCCTGTGATAATGGGGTGTAAGGGCATTCTGATAGACCCTTAGCCCCCTCTGCTCTCTCTATCTCTCAGCACCTCCAGCTGTGTGATAACCAAAACAGAGGCAGAGGGTTGTCAGGGCGGACGATTGATGCTGACCCCTGTGTTCTCTGCTCTCCCTGGGGGTCCCGAGTTGTACATGTACCTCAATACACCCGCAGAGGCTACCACAGGCTATGGGGGGGGGTGTTGAGGAAATAGCCGTGTGCCCCCAGGAAGTGAACAGATCCATACATGATTAAACGATTTAACATTCCACAGCATCAGATTCAGATAACTCTCTTTTGTTGTTCTGTAACCCCCTCCCACCCCTCAGAATAGAACGGTCCAATGCAAAGCATTGATTTTCAGACCAGTTTCTGCTCTAATGGATAGAACGATGGGCTTCATTTTGCTGTGATGGGAGCCTGTCAAGCCCTCTGGCCATAGTCGATAGTGATGGGCCAACAATCAGCAGCAACGCTACGGACTAGAGAAAACTAGAGAAAGACAAACGGATAAAGAGAGACAGCTCTTATTGCCCAGAGGGATAGGCTAAGGTGGCTGTGAAGCCAATATTCCAACTGACCCACCTCACCCAGCCACAGTGGAGGGTAAATCTGTCATGTTGTTTATAGCAAGATGTTCTTTGCTTCTCATCCTATAGGAATCATAGTGAGAGAGCCAGATAGCGTTTTCTTGAGTAATAAGGGAAGAGAAAGGGACATGGGATATCTAGTCAGTAGCACAACTGAATTCCTTCAACCGAAATGTGTCTTCCGCATTTAAACTAAGCCCTCTGAATCAGAGAGGTGCGGAGGGCTGCCTTAAATCGACGTCCACGTCATCGGCGCCCGGGGAGCATTTGTTGTTGAGGTTAACTGCCTTGCTCAAAGGCAGAACGGCAGATTTTTCCAGCTTGTACATTGTAACATACATTGTACATTGTAACGATCAGTAGCATGCTTCCTATACCCAAGAGGAATTAAATAGATGTATCTGATGTTGCTGTAGCATGTTTTTTTAAAGGACCAGGGGATAGTGGTTGCAATTCAACGCATGATAAAATCCTTCGCATGTCAGTGCTGGCAGGCTGAAGAAATATGAAAGCGTACTGTCCTGTCTGTTTTCACAATGTGTATATACAGTTGAAGTCGGAAGTTCACATACACCTTAGGCAAAAACATTTAAACTCAGTTTTTCACAATTCCTGACATTTAATCCTAGTAAAAATCCCCTGTCTTAGGTCAGTGAGGATCACCACTTTATTTTAAGAATGGGAAATGTCAGAATAATAGTAGAGAGAATGATTTATTACAGTTTTTATTTCTTTCATCACATTCCCAGTGGGTCAGGAGTTTACATACACTCAATTAGTATTTGGTAGCATTGCCTTTAAATTGTTTAACTTGGGTCAAACGTTTTGGGTAGCCTTCCACAACCTTCCCACAATAAGTTGGATGAATTTTGGCCCATTCCTCCTGACAGAGCTGGTGTAACTGAGTCAGGTTTGTAGGCCTCCTTGCTCACACACACTTTTTTTCAGTTCTCCCTACAAATTGTCTATAAGATTGAGGTCAGGGCTTTGTGATGGCCACACAATGGGGAGACCCATTTGTGACCAAGCTTTAACTTCCTGACTGATGTCTTGAAATGTTGCTTCAATATATTCACATAATTTTATTTTCTCATGATGCTATCTATTTTGTGAAGTGCACCAGTCCCTCCTGCAGAAAAGCACCCCCACAACACGATGCTGCCACCCCCGTGCTTCACGGTTGGGATGTTGTTCTTCGGCTTGGCAGCTTCCCCCTTTTTCCTCCAAACATAACTATGGTCATTATGGCCAAACAGTTCTATTTTTGTTTCATCAGACAAGAGGACATTTCTCCAAAAAGTACGAACTTTGTCCTCATGTGCAGTTGCAAACCGTAGTCTGTGTTTTTTATGCCGGTTTTGGAGCTGTGGCTTCTTCCTTGCTGATCGGCCTTTCAGGTTATGTTGATATAGGACTCGTTTTACTGTGGATATAGATACTTTTGTACCTGTTTCCTCCAGCATCTTCACAAGGTCCCTTGCTGTTCTTCTGGGATCGATTTGCACTTTTCGCACCAAAATACGTTCATCTCTAGGAGACAGAACATGTCTCCTTCCTGAGCGGTATGACGGCTGCGTGGTCCCATGGTGTTTATTCTTGCGTACTATTGTTTGTACAGATGAATGTGGTACCTTCAGGCATTTGGAATTGCTTCCAAGGATGAACCAGACTTGTGGAGGTCTACAATTTCTTTTCTGAGGTCTTGGCTGATTTCTTTTGATTTCCCCATGATGTCAAGCAAAGATGCACTGAGTTTGAAGGTAGGCCTTGAAACACATCCACAGATACACCTCCTATTGACTCAAATGATGTCAATTAGCTAATCAGAAGCTTCTAAAGCCATGACATCATTTTCTGGAATTTTCCAAGCTGTTTAAAAGCACAGTCAACTTAGTGTATGTAAACTTCTGACCCGCTGGAATTGTGACACAGTGTGTTATAAGTGAAATAATCTGTCTTTAAAAAATTGTTAGAAAAATTGCTTGTGTCATGCACAAAGTAGATGTCCTAACCGACTTGCCAAAACTATAGTTCGTTAACAAGAAATTTGTGAAGTGGTTGAAAAAATGAGTTTTAATGACTCCAACCTAAGTGTATGTAAACTTCCCACTTCAACTGTATATTGGATTCTTGATGTGAGGGATAACTGAATTGCCTGTGCTCCAGACATTGTTTAGGGCAGCCATGAAGGTTAAGAGTATGATTGTCTAGGGAGATTTATATGCCACCGTAGAAGGTTATTGTGTATATAATCTAACTGCGTAGACCATGAGCTGTGCAAATTGTGTTAGGATTTGAATCATTTCCTCGGGTTCGGTTTCAGACTCCCCCAAATAAATCACTTCTTATCACAGGAGCTTTGCCTCTCAAGGCCCAATTGTCAATGGAGATAAATGAGAAAGTAGCGGAGGATGATTTTGATCTGTTTAGGGACCTCATACAAATAAATCACGCTACATCAGTCACTCCAGCTAGCAAAGTCACATTCACCATCCATTCTCATCAGAAATAGTGACAGTTGAAAAGCATCTCAGACAGGAACTACAAAAATGTGAAGTTAATGCATTACATAGTGGGTTCAGAAGTCCAAGTGGTAGGGTTACACTTGCAACTCTACTTATGTATGCATTCATAAAGCCTTCATAAGAGCTACGTAAGACCTAACATTCATCATAGGCAGGCATAAGCATTATGAACAATGGCATAAGATAGCAGTCAGGCTTTCTAAGTAATTCGTTTCCTTCTGGGTGTGATAATGAGATATTGTCAACTAATGTGGTAGTTATTAGATATTTCTTCTGGCATCTCAGAATCCCATGAGTACATTTGATGGCTGGAGGCCTGTATTAAACCCTCCCCAGCCTAGCCATCCCGTCCTAGATGATAGGGTTTGATGAAGTGAAAGTCAGTTAGAGTGACAGGAACCGTGTCCTGGGATGCTCGGCCAAGCTTCGTTCACTTCTGGTGCACTCACCCATCACTATTGCTCAACCGTGCCTAGCCAGAGAAAAACCTCACAAGCTAAGTTTATTCAGTGGTAGGTATGTACAAACGTATAATCTCTGCAACACTGCTGCTCAGTGTTCTACTGTTAGACCTGTCATGGTTCTGAACATGGAATAATCTCTTTCTTGGAAACATTGTAGAGAACATGAGAAATATGAGACTACAGTCATTTTTTATTGCCATCCATTATGTTGTGCCTTCTGTGCATTACATCTTTATTTCCCTGCCCGGTCCTGTCTTTCCCCATCCAAGAATAAACCACTCATACGTCTTTATTGCCGTAAGAGGCAGGGGGTTTACCTACATTACATTTTGAATGACGATGAATGCATACGAGCATTGACTGTATAGGATATCTCTCCGAAATCATGTCTCATATGGGCTGCTCTCTTTGATCAGAAATTGTATCTCCTCACCCAAGTGGAAGGCATCATAAGGCATCATGGGAAAATGACTGAAGATACTCTATGCTCAGTAGGACCATTAAGCTCTTTACTTTCCACTGAATTCCCTCTGTGCCACTGGCTGATCCTCAATGGCGTTCAAGCGCCATTAAGTAGCCATTAAGTTATGCTTTATTTGAAAATTAAATCCACTTCATTTGCCTTGGGAGGGAAAATAAGTGCTTTGCCTTATTTTAGTTAGTGCCGCGGTTACCGACGAATGTTAATGACATTATGTGAAGCTAGCTATTAGGAATGCTATGCAGTTCCTTGAAAGAATTGTGTTTGGTGACAGTCTCATAAGTAGTTCAACAGCAAGGGTATATTGCCATATGGAATATGCCCCAGTCAGTCACCTTCTAGGCTGTGAACACTAGTAACGCCAAACCCATGCTTTAAATACAGCACAGTCACTGGAAACTATCTCAGGAATCCCCTCAAACACCCAACAAAATGATATCATCACCCCTCGCCACATTCAAAACAAACACACTTGGGCAGCCCACTCCAAACCTCCCCACTGTGTTTTTCATGCCTCAGGGTTTTGATTCATTGACATGTTTTAAAAAAAATCGTTGTTAGCCATACTCAGCAAATCAAAGGCTTTTGATTTTGAAGTGGATGGCTCCATTGCTTGTAATGATGGGTCTTTAAAAGAGTTTTATAGCCCATCTCTGGGATTGGGAAGACTGGGAAGACCCAAAACCACAGTGATGTCATAATGGAATGCCATCCAAGAGGGCGGGATATCTGGCATTCCCAGGAATGGTTGCTCCTTTATAATTCTGTCAGTGATGTAAAATACTTAGATTACTCGGTTACTAAACTCTTCCCCACACTTTTACTGCTCTGAAAAGGAGTAGTATTTCAAAGCATCAGTTATTTTATGTGTTCAGTGCTGCTAATGAGTACAGTGCTCTTAGGGTATGACTTTATGCATGATTTATTATTATTTATTTTACCTTTATTTAACTAGGCAAGTCAGTTAAGAACACATTCTAATTTCAATGACGGCCTAGGAACAGTGGGTTAACTGCCTTGTTCAGGGGCAGAAGGACAGATTTTTACCTTGTCAGCTCAGGGATTCGATCTTGCAACCTTACGGTTAACTAGTCCAACGCCTCTGGACCTATTGGGATCTGGGATGGAGAGGGGACCAACATGTTTGTTGGCTTGGTTTGTGGGTTTGTTAGCATTGGGGGTTTTCAGGCCCTTGGTATAATGAGGGAAAGATGGCACTGAGCCTTATAAAGCAAAGAGACATTATGATAACAACATTCCCTTATCCACAAGCAAGAACCCCCCAAGAACATGCACTGTGTGGGATGACAGCAGTCAATTTTCTGATGCCAGACTTATGCGCTGTAGCTCGATGTGAAACAACAGAGGTGTATATTTATTGAGTTTGATTGGATTTGTTAATATGGGGATTTTCATGTTCGTTATAGGTTCGGAATAATAAAAAGACTTGGGTTTCATGGCTGGTATTTAGACAGTCAAACAATAAATGCAAAAGTTTTGGAATAACACATTTGTTTACTGTTTGTGTATGATTATGTGACATTTTAGTGATTTGTTAAACAGAAACATATTTCATAATGACCTTTTATCACAAGGTCAATTTTAAGCTTGCAGAGATGGAACGAAAGATAGAGATAGAAAGTGAAAAATAGTGATGGATATATATATAAACTCCTGTCTTTCAAAGATAATTTGTAAAAATCCAAATAACTTCACAGATCTTCCTTGTAAAGGGTTTAAACACTGTTCCCCATGCTTGTTCAATGAACCATACACAATGAATGAACTTGCACCTGTGGAACGGTCGTTAAGACACTAACAGCTGACAGACGGTAGGCAATTAAGGTCACAGTTAAGAAAACGTAGGACACTAAAGAGGCCTTTCTACTGACTCTGAAAAACACCAAAAGAAAGATGCCCAGGGCCCTGCTCATCTGCGTAAAGGTGCCTTAGGCATGCTGCAAGGAGGCATGAGGACTGCAGATGTGGCCAGGGCAATAAATTGCAATGTCCGTACTGTGAGACACCTAAGACAGCTCTACAGGGAGACAGGATGGACAGCTGATCGTCCTCATAGTGGCAGACCACGTGTAACAACACCTGCACAGGATCGGTACATCCAAACATCACACCTGCGGGACAGGTACAGGATGGCAACAATAACTGCCCGAGTTACACCAGGAACGCACAATCCCTCCATCAGTGCTCAGACTGTCCACAATAGTTAGTTCTCACCAGGGGTGATGGTCGTATTCGCGTTTATCGTCGAAGGAATGAGTGTTACACTGAGGCCTGTAATCTGGAGCGGGATCGATTTGGAGGTGGAGGGTCCGTCATGGTCTGGGGCGGTGTGTCACAGCATCATCGGTCTGAGCTTGTCGTCATTGCAGGCAATCCCAACGCTGTGCGTTACAGGGAAGACATCCTCCTCCCTCATATGGTACCCTTCCTGCAGGCTCATCCTGATGACCCTCCAGTATGACAATGCCACCAGCCATACTGCTCGTTCTGTGCGTGATTTCCTGCCAGACAGGAATGTCAGTGTTCTGCCATGGCCAGCGAAGAGCCCGGATCTCAATCCCATTGAGCATGTTTGGGACCTGTTGGATCGGAGGGTGAGGGCTAGGGCCATTCCCCCCAGAAATGACTTGGAACTTGCAGGTGCCTTGGTGGAAGAGTGGGGTAACATCTCACAGCAAGAACAGGCACATTAGGTGCAGTCCATGAGGAGGAGATGCGCTGTAGTACTTAATGCAGCTGGTGGCCACACCAGATACTGACTGTTACTTTTGATTTTGACCCTCCCTTTGTTCAGGGACACATTATTCCATTTCTGTTAGTCACATGTCTGTGGAACTTGTTCAGTTTATGTTGTTGAATCTTATGTTCATACAAATATTTACACGTTAAGTTTCCCGAAAATAAACACAGTTGACAGTGAGAGGACATTTCTTTTTGCTGAGTTTATATAGAGAGAGGGCTAGAGAGAGAATGTAAAGGAGAGAGAAAGAAAAACTCTTAGAAAAAAAGGTGCTATCTTGAACCAAAAAGTGTTCTACCTGAAACCAAAAAGGGTTCTCCATGGGGACAGACAGAATCCTTTTGGAGTCCTTTTTCTAAGAGTGTATCAGTCCCTGTGAAGAAGAGAGCCACCTCCTTCATATTCTCTCTCACCTGTAGCTTAATGTTCTCTGTGGAGTAGGAGATCAAATCAAAATCCAATCCAATTTTATTAGTCACATGTGCCGAATACAACAGGTGTAGACCTTATAGTGAAATACTTACTTACGAGCCCCTAACCAACAATGCAGTTAAAAAAAATACGGATAAGAATACGAAATAAAAGTAACAAGTAATTAAAGAGCAGCAGTAGAATAACAATAGCGAGACTATAAACAGGGGGGTACTTGTACAGAGTCAATGTGCGGGGACACCAGTTAGTTGAGGTAATATGTACATGTATGTAGAGTTAATAAAGTGACTATGCATAGATGATAACAACAGAGAGTAGCAGCGGCGTAAAAGAGGGGAGGGGGGCAAAGAAAATAGTCTGAGTAGCCATTTGATTAGGTGTTCAGAAGTCTTATGGCTTGGGGGTAGAAGCTGTTTAGAAGCCTCTTAGACCTAGACTTGGTGCTCCGGTACCGCTTGCCGTGCGGTAGCATAGAGAACAGTCGATGACTAGGGTGCCTGGAGTTTTTAACATTTTTTAGGGCCTTCCTCTGACACCGCCTGGTATAGAGGTCCTGGATGGCAGGAAGCTTGGCCCCAGTGATGTACTGTGCCATTCCCACTACCGTCTGTAGGGCCTTGTGGTCAGAAGCCGAGCAGTTGCCATACCAGGTATTGATGCAACCCGTCAGGATGCTCTCGATGGTGCAGCTGTTAAACCTTTTGAGGATTTGAGGACCCGTGCCAAATCTTTTCAGTCCCCTGAGGAGGAATAGGTTTTGTTGTGCCCTCTTCACGACTGACTTGATGTGCTTGGACCATGGAACTTGAAGCTCTCAACCTGCTCCACTGCAGCCCCGTCGATGAGAATGGAGGCGTGCTCGGTCCTCTTTTTCCTGTAGTCCACAATCATCTCCTATGTCTTGATCATGTTGAGGGAGTGGTTGTTGTCGTGGCACCACACAGCCAGGTCTTTGACCTCCTCCCTATAGGCTCTCGTTGTTGTCGGTGATCAAGCCTACCACTGTGTGTCATCGGTAAACTTAATGATGGTGTTGGGAGTCGTGCCTGGCCGTGCAGTCTTGAGTGAACAGGGAGTACAGGAGGGGACTGAGCACGTACCCCTGAGGGGCCCCTGTGTTGAGGATCAGCGTGACAGATGTGTTGTTCCCTAACCTTACCACCTGGGGGCGTCCCGTCAGGAAGTCCAGGATCCAGTTGCAGAGGGAGGCATTTAGTCCCAGGGTCCTTAGCTTATTGATGAGCTTTGAGGGCACTTTGGTGTTGAATGTTGAGCTGTAGTCACTGAATATCATTCTCACATAGGTGTTTCTTTTGCTCGGGTGGGAAAGGGCAGTGTAGAGTGCAATAGAGATAGCATCTTCTGTGGATCTGTTGGGGCAGTATGCAAATTAAGGTGGGTTTAGGGTTTCTGGGATAATGGTGTTGATGTGAGCCATGATCCGACTTTCAAAGCACCACATGGCTACAGATAGAGATGACACGGTATGAAAATTTCATATCACGGTTATGGTGACCAAAATTATCACGGTTTTCAGTATTATCGCGGTATTGTTAAAATGTGCTGGAAATGTTCAAAAAGTAGTGATACACATACTGAAATCATTTCACCAAGTTTTATATGAAAACCAACAAACAACAAATATAATTAGCAGCAGTATGCACTTTTTGTGTGCATAAACATTAAAATAATAACATTAACATTAAAGATGGCACCATGTGGCCATGAGATGTAAGTTTCCCTAGTGCATGTTTAAATGAACACAATCTTATGTAAGCAAATCAAATAAACAAACAACAAATATAATGATCAGCACTCACTTGTCGTGAGGCACGGAAACCTTCATCAGCCTCAGAAAGTCAGGCCTCTCAACAATTTGAAATGGCATCATGTCTTTTGCAATGTAATATGAAAGGGCTGCAGTGAGGTCTTGATCATGTTTTGATGTGGGTGCATAAGCAGCCTGCCTTTTAAATGGTTGCTGGAGTGTCTGTGTCACAACTGTAGATGAGGAGGGACTAGTAGCATCTGGGTTTGCCTGCTGCACACCCACTCTGTAAACAAGGGAATAGCAAGTGTATTATTATTATTATTATTGGTGGTGGTGTTGTTACATTATATTTATTATTATTATTATTCTCACACACACACACACACACACACACACACACACACACACACACACACACACACACACACGCACACTCTATCTTCTGTGTTGCATTTGTGTATATGCACTGACCCCATGCACAATTGACATAAATACAAATGAGTCTTAGGAAGACAGTGATAGTAATTGCAATGAGCCCAACAATTGACATAAATACAGGAGTCTATAGTGTTTCTACTGTTGGAAGACTTTTACAACCAAGTCGACGACTGCTGGATTTTGAATGACCAAAATATGTTGGTTGGGTGACTAAACTGCATAACGTGTTATCGTGTGCAATGGGCGAATAGTCTGCAGACATATGACGCATACAGCAGCAGAACAACGGGTCGTGTTTTTACAAGGGTAGGTAACACTGAGAGCTTCTGTTCACATTATTGACAAGCTATTAGCAAGTTACAGACAAACCATGACATGTTCCCCCATTCCGAAGTCCCCACATCATGCATTGAGCTAAAAGTTAACTTACCTTGCAATCGCTATAAGGTAGTAGATTGTGGTCACGAAGATGACTCAAGATATTTTAAGTGTTGCCCCCTTTCGCAGCTATTTTTTGTGTGCATGTTCTGCAGACAGAGTGACAATCTTCGATTAAGTTTCCCTCAGCATTCTTGTAAACCCAAAATATGACCACAAAATCTCCAGAGTGCTGTCACTGCCTTCCGCCATGTTTTCACACAAAACAAAACCCACGTTGCATGCTGTGCTTGTGTCAGACTGTTGCTAACTTTGGTTGATGCTGGACAGTATTTTCCGTGAGTTTTTCAGCCGTGTTTGATCAAACACGGTTTTAATGATAATTCAAATTTGAAATGGTAATACTAATCGTCGAGAATTTTACTGTGGTTTATCGTGAAACCGGTAACCGTTTCATCCCTAGCTACAGACGTGAGTGCTACGGGTCGGTAGTCATTTAGACTGGTTAACTTAGTGTTCTTGGGCACAGGCACTATGGTTGTCTGCTTAAAACATGTTGGTATTACAGACTCAGACAGAGAGAGGATAAAATGTCAGAGAAGACACTTGCCAGTTGGTCAGTGCATGCTCGCAGTACATGTCTTGGTAATCCGTCTGGCCCTGCGGCCTTGTGAATGTTAACCTGTTTAAAGGTCTTACTCACATCGGCTGCGGAGAGTGTGATCACACAGTCGTCTGGAACAGCTGGTGCTCTCATGCATGTTTTACAATTATTTGCCTCAAAGCGAGCATAGAAGTAGTTTAGCTCGTCTGGTAGGTTTGTGTCACTGGGCAGCTCTCGGCTGTGCTTCCCTTTGTAGTCTGTAATAGTTTGCAAGCCCTGCCACATCCGACGAGTGTCAGAGCTGGTGTAGTACAATTCAATCTTAGTCCTGTATTGACGCTTTGCCTGTTTGATCAATGCGAGACACTGCGTCTCTGATCCATAGCCCTGTGCTCACTCTTTCATTCATAAAGATGCATTCATTCATTCATTCATTCATTCATAAAGATACAGTATGTATCCCTATGGGTTTAGCAGTGTAGTCCTCACATCAATGGCCTGAACTAACATAGGACAGGACAACACACAACAGTGAAATAGTGGTAGCCTTCTGGAGTTAGAGCTGATAAAATCTCGAACTGTTGCAAGAGCTATCACCTCTCTCTCTCTCTGAGGGATTAATTTGACTGCGGCATCTGGGAGTAGTTTTAGTATAAATGTCGAATCAATAAAAAAATGTAAGTTCATGCCTGAGAGACGCTCTCCTTTGTGCAGTGGAATCAATCAGATCAGAGCCATGAGTTCTATTGCTGGCTGGACACCAAAACTGCCAGCTGGGTTAATAGCTCTCTGTGCCTTTCTTAATCTAAACATTTTTCACTTTAAACTCTCACACAGTCACAGCCAGGCCAACTACACTACATGGTGATCTTAGGCTTGTGTGAGGCTGTTTGGCCATGGAAACCCATTTCATGAAGCTCCCGACTAACAGTTATTGTGCTGATGTTGCTTCCAGAGGCAGTTTGGAACTTGGTAGTGAGTGCTGCAATCGAAGATAGTCGATTTTTACGAGCTGCAGCACTCGGCGGTCCTGTTCTGTGAGTTTGTGTGGCCTACCACTTCGTGGCTGAGCCTTTGTTGCTTCTAGAGGTTTCCACTTCACAATAACAGCACTTACAGTTGACCGGGGCAGCTTTAGCAGGGCAGAAATCTGATGAACTGACTTGTTGGAAAGGTGGCATCCTATGACGGTGCCACTTTGAAAGTCACTGAGCTCTTCAGTAAGGCTATTCTACAGCCAATGTTTGTCTATGGAGATTGCATGGCTGTTTGCTCGATTTTATACACCTCTCACTAACAGGTGTGGCTAAAATAGCCTAATTCACTAATTTGAAGGGGTGTCCACATATGTTTTTATATATATAGTATACATACCTCAAAAAACAAATAAAAAAGATTGATCCACTGGCAACAATTCAGCTTTTATTTGAAGGTCTTACCACTCAAATGGCTTTTATGTCCAAAGGGCAGCCCATGTGTATTGCAGTGGGGCTGATCAATGTAAGGTCACATGTGGGGACATGAGTGGTACAGGCAGTACACTAACTAACTCTATCCTAGGGCAGTATGGGCATGGCCTAATATGGCATTGGTAGACAGTGGCAATTCAGCACTCTCTGTTCAGTACAATGGGACAGAGTGATGTACAGAACAACAACAATAACAGAATCATGGCGACTACAATAGAGGATCCCAGCCCTCCCACAACTTCTACTGATGCAGAGGGTGAGCTACCATTACTCATTTCAATAAGAATAACAAGCTTCAGCATTTATGGTCCGCTCACACTGCCCCCCAAAAAAGCCAGAAGAAGCAATTTCATTGGTTCTAGCCAGCAGAATATGGGGTGTGTCTGTGCAAGGTTGCGGTTCATTGGTTTACTTTCTGGCATCGATTTTTACGCAAGTTGTGTGAAGGGACCCTAATGTAAAAAAAATGCATATTCATGCTTTTGAATGGAGTACTTTCTGGCAGTGAATGGAGTACTTTCTGTACCTTTGTACTTGTTTTTAATTTGACCAGATAAAAGTACTTACACTAATACTACTACAGAGCTGCCAACTCTCACACATTGGCTGTGACACTCACTCCTCTCACGCACTCACATATCTTACATCTAACTCATTGAAAACTACTGCTTTTATTTTTTCAAATTTGTCCATAATTTTGAAATCAAAACATCTGTGCCTGCAATTTAACATCACGAACGGAACTTTTATAATTGTCCTGTCTTGCCACAGCACTGTGAACTGGCACACTGAAGCATATGATTGGTCTAGTTATATGAGGGATCAAGGGGATTGGATGCATGTTTTAATGAAACATGGAGCTGAATGGAGAGACAGAATGTTCTGCCCTGATTTTATAAAACTGTATACCGAAATGGTGTTTTTTACATTGGATAAAAGTAGAGACTCAGAGCTAGAAAATGGTACATCATACACTGCAGTTGAGGGACAATGGGAAAGTAATTATGCTTTGAAAGTTGATAAACTTGTAACCCCACTTTTGAGAAAATGGCCTTTGAATATTTTGTAAACCTACTGGATAGCTCTTCTTTGTCTACACCCATTCTGCATCGTTCACACCCTCTTAAGCCCCACCCATCTCTTTAATGATTCACATGTGAGGCCATGTGCTAAACAGAGTACTCTAGTGTAATAAACAACCAAAGATTTCAAAACTGAAGGCTGGTTTATACTACGTCTATCGGCATGTCTGTATAAAGTTGTCGCAGTGACATCATGAACATTCTATTATTGTCCAACATCAAACTTGTCGTTGCCGTTTATGTAAAAGTATAAAATGGCAGGCTGCATGACATCATCAGCCTGGTAGTCCAAAATAGCATAACTGGTGTATTTTAACACCAATAAACCTATCCGTTTAAAAATGTATTTAGTACATATCGATCTAGCAAACCAGGCAACTAAAATCAACTTTCTAAACAATGTTTTGGTTTGTTTCTAGCTTGTTAGCTAGCTAGTTAACCTTAAATTATCTGGCTAGCCAGTTCATATAATAACCATATCATATAGTTGACAACGTCTTAACTTTAGCTAATTTGTATTCATTATTACAGGAGAATAACCTCACAACAAGATCATTATTTACAAGTTAATGGCTAGCTAATTACAGAAAATAGCTTACGTTTGTGAGTGTGAAGAATTAAAAGCAGGGCAATCTACCGGAGAATTTTAGAACTTGGACACTGTCTCATTGGCCTAACGTTATATCCTAATTTTACTTTGATGCAGGTCATGTTCTTCTTCACATTACCATCCCTCACTAAATCAAATAAAATCTATGTTTATTTGTCAACATGCACGGGATACAGAAGGTGTAAACGGTACCGTGATATGGTTACTTGCATAGTGGAGTCTTCTGTTTAGACATAGCTAGCTAAACAATTAACCATAATCCCAACCCATAACGTTACTACCCTCATACCGTTACTACCCTGCAACATTACTACCCTACAGGTAGCTAAAGCTAACCAACTAGGTTCAATGTTAGCTCGCTAGCTAACATTAGGCTTTAACTAGCAATGCAAATGGCTCTGAGATACAAATAATATTTCTACACAGATCAAAATGTAACGTTAGCTAGCGAACCAGCCAGCTAACATTAGCTAGCTAGCTAACAGTACACTTTAACTTGCAATGAAAACAACTTTCTGACAATATCTGAAACGTATAATATCTAAAAATGTAGCTAGCTAGACTCTCTTACCCCTATACATGGATGAACACTTCTCCCTCTGTCACGGATGTCATGGTGACATGTAGTCCAGAGACAGGTGTTTTATACAACAGCCCTCTGTGTTCTCTTTTCAACTCCCTCCGATTTGCAATCAAACGCTTGAATTTTCTCCTTAGCTATTATACTCTGCTTCCACCAGGCATTCCACTGATTTCAAAATTCGGAGAGCCTTAACTCTTTACATTATATCTTTTTTTAAGGCGCTTTAGAAAGGATTACCTACTCATACTGAGCAGCTCATGTTATAGACAGAAGTGTTCTACATGGCAGACCAATCCAAACTCATCTCTTGGCATGTCCAGCCCATCTATTATCTCAGCCAATCATGGCTAGCGGGAAGGTTCCTGTTTTTTTCAGTGGCTTAACTAACTATGCTCGTAATTTAACAGTTTTATTTGTGTTTACAGATGTCATACAAGTTTGTTATGAAGGCACATGAAAGTTCATATGTTCTAGAAGGCATTTCGGACCCAAAATTTTTTAATTAAATTTTTTTTTACATTCAAATGCCTCTCCTGTGAAGTAGTGACGCACGACATATGCCTAGTTTCCTGAAATGAGGTTGCTGTTATTCCTGTTCTTATTGCAGAATGCAGCCTTTTAACAGCATGTATTAAGCCACACTTGTATTAGGCTGTGACAACAAAAGGCAGCGGACAGACCTACAGTATGTTTTAGCAGGGAAGTTTGATAGGGTGACCTGATTTGTAACTATGAAAATCATTTTATCAAACAGATTGTGAACCCAAAAGTTTAAGTTTGATTCTAGAGTGAGAAAAAATTGAAGAAGACTTTGGTTAGGGTTTAGGGGCAGATGTATGTCATCATTATCTATTTACTTTATTTAGTCTTATCATTGGAACAATTATCATTCTTAACAATGGGCTAAAATATAGGGTAATTACTGTGCTTGTCAGCATGAACACTACTGTTATTCCCCAAATGTATTTTATTATTCCACTTCTTCCCAATTGCGCCTACTTGTGTCTTTGAAAATGAATGTATTTCTGCAGCCATTCAAAGACAGTTTGGAATAAGTCATCAAATAAGAATTGGATATTAAATGCTCCAGGAATCAAATATAATTTTTGACATTTTAGTATTGTGCACATGCTAGGCAGAGATGGTAGGGGGACTCACAACTCATTTTAGTATTGTGCACATGCTAGGCAGAGATGGTAGGGGGACTCACAACTCATTTTAGTATTGTGCACATGCTAGGCAGAGATGGTAGGGGGACTCACAACTCATTTTAGTATTGTGCACATGCTAGGCAGAGATGGTAGGGGGACTCACAACTCATTTTAGTATTGTGCACATGCTAGGCAGAGATGGTAGGGGGACTCACAACTCATTAAGGCATCTATGTAGAGGAAGATGATGGCAAAGATCTTCAACTGGTAGGCATAAACCACCTGAATATTGATATTCATTCAATTTTTCTTGAAGGTTGGGTGATTTTGAGAAGTTAATTGTTATAACAAGAACATTTTCAAACACCCAGCACTTGGGAAACATAGATCAAGGGTGGCCAACCTTCCTGGATAGAAAGCAAGATTTTCTTTCAGAACTAATTTAAAGAGATAGCTCACCCAAATTAAAAAACAAACGTGTCCTTACCTTGAAAGCAGTCTATGGACAAAGAGATTGCAATCTATGATGTGGTTACTTTCTGCCATCAAGCATTAATATAAAAACATTCCCTTTGCAGAGCCTTGGTGTAGTGGTAACACTCCCCGGCACATGACGCCTACATACAACAGGGATGAATCCCTGCTTCCAACCCTCCCACTGTTTCTAGCATTTGCCTGTCTCCCTATCTCATTTCAGTACTGTCTAAAGTAAGTGTCAAATCACCCACAAAAATATATTTTTTGCATTTTTTACATTTCAATTTTGAGTGATCATTTAATGTTCAAAGCATCCTGAATACATGTTATGGCCTAAGCCATGTCAAAATATGTAGATCTTCAGGAAATTAGCTTTAAAACAGTAACATTTTCCCAGTCCCCCTTCTAAGGATTGTGACAGGGGGCAATGAAATTGAAAAGTTGGCAGCCCTGCTACTACCTCCCACCTGTGTTAACGACCTGCAGCAACCTACCTCATGCCCGTCTTTTATCAGACAGCCTTCCCCTCTTTCCCTCCTTCCCTTTTATGTGATTTATGCACCAAGTTGTGTTTTATGGAAATCGTACACTTATACTAAGTGGACTAAAGAGTCGGTTTGTAGTAACCCTTTGAACTGCCATATTTTCCCTGGTGTTTTTTTTTGTGATAATATCCTGGTGTTTTAGCTGGCTCAGTGTGAACACTGTTACTAGCCTTGACAGGTAGCTATAATGACCAGTCTCAAATATCATGTTCCATCCCTGGGACATTTGTCTAAGTACTCAAGTTCACAGTTAAGAATTAGAATTTGTCTGACAGGTCACCCATGAGCTGTAGTATTTTCTCTGCGTTTGCATGATGGTCCTTCATTTATTCTAAGCTCAGAATGCAAAACCAAATTACACACTAGCTATCTTAAATTGAGATTGCTAGCTAAAAGTTTGTCATTACTCAGGATATTAGATTTATTCCAAGATATTCTCAAATATATAGGCCTACAACTGAAACTCATCTGCTTTTTGAAAAATATGGAAATGACTGTCTGCATTGTAAGTGCAGACCGCAGAGATTCCTGTAATATATGGAGCCTGATTTTCCCATGAACTGATCAGAGAGCCTCCTACACCCCACAGTCTGCATGCTGTGCACATTAAATGATGTGTTGGTGAGGTTTCGGGCCTACGCTCTTGTGTCAGTCCAACATGTAGTTCTCAGATTGCTCTCTGCTCTGTCAGTTCCACGCCTTGTTGTTATGTCTATGGTTGGTCAAACAGTAGCCTGGTCCCATATCGGTAGTTGCTTTAGCCAGCTATTCTGACAGAGTTGGCTAAACCACATACATATCTGAGACAAGGCTAGTTGGTGTGGTAGTGGCCTGTCAGTTTTGCGTTGAGGTTATCCCTTCAGTTTATCAAGGCGATGGTTGGAGCGGTGGAGAGTGATGGCTAGCTCTAAATGCACAGCTGTGGGCCAACCCTTGGGAAGGCCTCCAGCCAGTGAGGTCATAATGGCTTTAGTGGTGTCAACACCCTCAAGACATGTGCTCATCCATGTTATTTTGTAGCCATAATACAACTTTAGGCAGCTATTCAAGCCAAGCAGTTTCGAGGTCCACCCTTTTAGCGTTTTGGTCATCCATGCTTATTATACTTTGTGCATGGACACCCTTCATTAAACAGAAGAGATGGAAGTTGAGGGTCTCCAGAAAAGAGGGAGAAATCTGTCACAGGGCTAGCTTGTTTCAAACTAACCAAAGCAAATGATCACCAACTCTGTGTTTGGCTAGCCCCAAAGAGTTGATGTTAGCTCCAGAGCAGGGGCAGCTAGCTATGCCCTAGGCTAGGTTTGGTGCTATCCTTTCAAATTTGTGTGAAACATTGCTAATCCCTGAGCTTTAGAGCTCTCTTAGCTCTGGACTAAGCAGAAAATGTGTAAATCCTTTTCCCCAAACTATCCCGCTGCATAATTTACTTCAATAAACTATGTTTATTGGGCCTATTTTAGAGTTGCGTGGCTGTAAAAGTGGCATGGAGCTGGGAGCTGACAAAGGTCTGCTTTATATTTCATATGCTCCTACAACCAGACTCCAGGGACGGGCTATAAGGACACTCCTGACCTGCAAAACTATGAACTAAAATCTAAAACTGACCCTTACCCTAAACCTAACCTTAACCAAACCCTTAATCCTGACCCTCACCCTAACCGTAACCTATTTTTAACCAATTTTGAAATTAAATATTGGTTTGTAGGTCAGGACTGTCCATATAGCCTTTTCCCAGCCACCAGCCTTCTTTCTTGTGGACAGACATTAGGCAGAATTTGTTTCTAAGCTGCCTGCTGCAGATCATATAATTTTGTATTTTCTTCAGTTGCATGTTTCTTGCCAAGGTCATTAGAAGAGACACTGTGTGGAGGGAGGGAGACATCGACTGAGACATGGGACTGATTAACAATCACGTTGCTGTCATTTTAGATCTCCATAAATTACAGTATAATGTCAGGGAAAGTGACTGTTAAATCTATGCCAGCATTGGCTCGTTGGCTCAGTCTGCTGTATATGCCTTTATGTTATGTGGTTGTCTCACCTAGCTATCTTTGGATAAATGCACTAACTGTAAGTCGCTCTGAATAAGAGCGTCTGCTAAATGTAACTGACCATCACTCACTCTCTCCTTCACCTCATTGATTTTCCTTTTTGCTCTAATCGTTCATTCCTTGCATTCATCACTCCTCCCATTAATCCTTTCTCTCTTTCTTTGTCTCTCTCTCTCTCTCTCTCTCTCTCTCTCTCTCTCTCTCTCCCACTCTCTCTCCTTCTGTATGTCTCCTTCTTTCTCTTTCTGTGAAGGTAGATTACAGCATGACTCAGTCTAGAGGGAGTAGGGAGGGGGGCTGCATTCATTTCAAACACCTTTTTGCTTCAGCCAAATACTGTTATTTTGCTCTTATCCAGAGCCCAGCTGAATTTGAAACACTCAAGGGATGCAAATATAGCACTGGGAACCTGAGAAATAGATATATTTCATACTGCTCATACACCTGGGAAATGTAATTACATTGATGTAAGTACAGATATGTGAATATATGTATACTATATGCATAAATTAGTATGTGAATGTAGCAAACTGCTGAATATGATGTTTGCTTGCAAAGAAGAGAGAAGTTTCAGAGAGAGGGAGAGAGAGCAGTTTCAACCCAAAGTGAATAATTCAGAGCTTTGGGAGGGCCTTCTATCAGAAGAGAGGAACAGGAGTAGAAACACGCCCAGACATCCCAAACACACACACCTGTCCGAGTGATGTGGTTGCCATCTGGTGGAGAGTTGTTTTCCTCCAAGGTGTCGACTCACCTGTCATTCATGAGATAGCAGTCTGATGACACAGGTGGAGAGTTAGAATCCTGCTCCAGTTGTGTCCCTATCCAAATGAAGTCTGTCTGTTAGTTTTATCCTTTGAGGGATGTTCTACTTTTGTTGCTTCTCAGGCCATGAAAATACAAGTGGATTACTGTATATAAATAGAGCATCAATATTATAGACGGATCATAAAGTTGTCCTGTTTTATTAGAGCGCTAATAAGTGTTTATATACAGTATTACTAGGGCCCAGAGTTTTTCCCCAGGTCAAGTGGTCAGGAATAATACAGAAACCCAACAGGATCTCTTGTAGAACCTCATGTCTTATGGGTCGCACACATCACACCGAATGTAGATCTCCTGTTCGTCTACCGTTCGTTCAGTGTGCTGTTGACGTCTGACTGTCAACATTTTTGCACAATGTAAAATCGGTTTGCACTTTCGAACTCTCGTCAGGCAAACACCATTGGTCTGTTCAAGCCCTTAGGTCTATCAGGCCTGCTAAGGCTTTATTGGTTCCTTGCCTTTACTTACAGTGCCTTTAGAAAGTATTCAGACCCCTCGACTCCTTCCATATTTTGTTACCTTACAGCATTATTCTTAAATGGATTAAATAAATACACATACTATTTGTTTCAAATATATAAATGTTTCAAATGTATAAAAACCAGAAACAACTTATTTACATAAGTATTCAGACCCTTTGCTCTGAGACTCGAAATTGACCTTAAGTGCATCTTGTTTCCATTGATCATCCTTGAGATATTTCTACAACTTGACCACCTGTGGTAAATTCTATTGATTGCACATGATTTTAAAACCCTCTTAGGCCTCACTCCCCCCTATCTGAGATATCTACTGCAGCCCTCATCCTCCACATACAAAACCCGTTCTGCCAGTCACATTCTGTTAAAGGTCCCCAAAGCACACACATCCCTGGTTCGCTCGTCTTTTCAGTTCGCTGCAGCTAGCGACTTGAACGAGCTGCAACAAACACTCAAACTGGATAGTTTTATCTCAATCTTTTCATTCAAAGACTAAATCATGGACACTCTTACTGACAGTTGTCGCTGCTTTGTGTGATGTATTGTTGTCTCTACCTTCTGCCCTTTGTGCTGTTGTCTGTTACCAATAATGTTTGTACCACGTTTTGTGCTGCTACCGTGTTGTGTTGCTACCATGTTGTTGTCATGTTGTGTTGCTACCATGCTGTGTTGTCATGTGTTGCTGCCTTGCTATGTTGTTGTCTTAGGTCTCTCTTTAAGTGTTGTCTCTCGTCATGACGTGTGTTTTGTCCTATATTTTTTATTTGTTCTATTTTTAATCCCAGCCCCCGTCCCCGCAGGAGGCCTTTTGCCTTCTGGTAGGCCGTCATTGTAAATAACAATTTGTTCTTAACTGACTTGCCTAGTTAAATAACAAATAAAAAATAATAATTTGGAAAGGCACACACCTGTCTATATAAGGTCCCACAGTTGACAGTGCATGTCAGAGCAAAATCCAAGCCATGAGGTTGAAGGAATTGTCTGTAGAGCTCTGAGACAGGATTGTGTCGAGGCACAGATCTGGGGAAGGGTAACAAAACATTTCTGCAACATTGAAGGTCCCCAACAACATAGTGGCCTCCATCATCCTTTTTTTAAACCGCTTTTTCTCCCCAATTGGTAGTTAGTCTTGTCTCATCGCTGCAACGCCCGTATGGACGTGGGTCGAGAGCCGTGCGTCCTCCGAAACACAACGCAACCAAGCTGCACTGCTTCTTGACACAATGCCCTTAACCTGGAAGCCAGCCACACCAATGTGTCGGAGGAAACACCGTACACCTGGAGACCGTGTCAGCGTGCACTGCGCCTGGCCCATGCGCGATGGGACAAGGTCATCCCTGCCGGCCAAACCCTCCCTTAACCCGGACGATTCTGGGCCAATTGTGCGCCGCCCCATGGGTCTGCCGGTCGAGGCCGGCTGCAACAGAGCCTGGACTCTAACCCAGAATCTCTAGTGGCACAGCTAGCACTGCGATGCAGTGCCTTAGACCATTGCACCACTCGGGAGGCCGGCCTCCATTATTATTACATGGAAGAAGTTTGGAACCACCAAGACTTCCTAGAGCTGGCTGCCTGGCCAAACTGAGCAGTTGGGGGAGAAGGGCCTTGGTCAGGGAGGTGAACAAGAACCCAGTGGTCACTCTGACAGAGCTCTAGAGTTCCTCTGTGGAGAAGGGAAAACCTTCCAGAAGGACAACCATCTCTACAGCACTCCACCAGTCGTGCATTCAAGGTAGAGTGGCCAGATGGAAGCCACTCCTCAGTAAAAGGAACATGACAGCCCACATGGAGTTTGCCAAAAGGCACCTAAAGACTCGTAGACCAAGAGAAACAAGATTTTCTGGTCTGATTAAACCAAGATTGAGCTCTTTGGCCTGAATGCCAAGCGTCACGTCTGGAGGAAACCTGCCACCATCCCTACGGTGAAGCATAGTGGTGGCAGCATCATGCTGTGGGGATGTTTTTCTGCGGGAGGGACTGTGACACTAGTCAGGATTGAGGCAAAGATGAATGGAGCAAAGTACAGAGAGATCCTTGATGAAAACCTGCTCCCTAGCGTTCAGGACCTCAGACTGAGGCGAAGGTTCACCTTCCAACAGGACAACAACCCTAATCACGCAGCCAAGACAATGCAGGAGTGGCTTCAGGACAAGTCCTCGAGTGGCCCAGTCAGAGCCCGACTTGAACCCGATATAACATCTCCGGAGAGAGATGAAAATAGCTGTGCAACAACACTCCCCATCTAACCTGGCAGAGCTTGAGAGGATTTGCAGAGGAGAATGTGAGAAACTTTCAAAATACAGGTGTGCCAAGCTTGTCGCTTCATACCCAAGAAGACTTGAGGCTATAATGGCTGCCAAAGGTGCTTCAACAAAGTACTGAGTAAAGGGTCTGAATACTTATGTAAATATAATATTTCTGTTCTTACTTGTAATACATTTGCAAACATTTCTAAACCTGTTTTTGCTTTGTCATTGGGTATTTGCTTTGTCATTGGGGTATTGTGTGTAAATTGATGAGGGATTTAAAAAAATGTTTAAATACATTTTAGAATAAGGCTGTAATGTAACAAAATGTGGAAAAAGTCAAGGGGTCTGAGTACTTCCCGAATGCACCATATGTATGTTATGAACAGAGTCATTTGAATTAATTCATTGAGTCTTCTCCTCTCACAATGGCCATGGCATGACTCACTGGGCCAATTGGTACAGAGATTAGTGGCTCTCCATCTCCCACACTGCTTCAGGATATGGATGAATAGGGAGGTAGAGAATCAGTGTCTCTAAATGAGCTTTATTGATCACTAGAGAAAGGACCAGGGAATGAAGTTGGGCATCATTTAAAGCACCTATCTGTACTCCCCATAACTGCTTGCATTATCCTCCTCAGTAAGAGGAGCTGTGTTTAGTCTTCATTCTGAGGGCAGACTTAATCATAATCAAAACATCATTAAGAGTAAAGTGTCTCTGAGGGCCTAGTCGCATCACTTTTGTGATTGTTTTCTTCACCAGTCAACTGAAAAGCCATTAAATGAGTGTTAGTGGTGGGTCATAATGGATTCATCCTGAATGGTTTGGCGAACTAGCCCCTGTCTCTGTATGAGCCCCATTTCTGCAGAGAGGGGTTTTAGGCCCCGTCAGCTAGATCATTCTCACTGCACGCACACACACACACACACACACACACACACACACACACACACACACACACACACACACACACACACACACACACACACACACTCTCTATAACATTTCTCCGCAGATAGCAGGGCAAGCAGAACTTGTGTTCCTCTCCCTGGGGTGCTTTTAATCAACCTGTGCCTCATGGTTTTTCATTAATTGTCTCTGTGGGAAAGTAGGCTGTCTTCTGGCTCTGGCTGTCTGGCAGGGTAATCTGGTGTTTTATTAGGAGTGGGGTGGAGAGGACTGCGAGCCGTTAGGAAGGTGATCAATACATGTCTCTTCATTGTCTCAGACTGATCTCTTTATCTCAAGGTGCCTATCTGCCCATCTGAGTGTCAGGAGAGTAAGGAAACTACACATTTGGCTAACTGTAATGTAATACTGTTACTGCACATTGCTGCCATCTCAATAATTGATGAAATTGAGTTTATCTGGGTCTGGGAAGGGAGGACAGCATGTTATCCTACAGCTCATCATCATGACGTCAATGACTCCACACAACCACAGACACCTCCAAAAAAACATATTTGAGGTTGGGCACTCAGAGCCAGATGCACTCTGTACTCCTTGCTTAGTAGTATAATGTTTTGTACAGGAATGAGAGATGAGCCCTATGTAAAAGACTGAAGGAGATGTCTGAACCCGCTGAGTGGATATCCTCTGGTAGCCCTCACTGGTTACCACCTGGTCCTGTGTAAAACACGGCCCCTGAAATAAGAAACTTCAGCAGGTTACATGAGCCCGAGGAAGAGTAGTGTAGAAAAAGAGTGGATGTTTCTAAACTGCATTTAGCCATTATTAATGATTCCTTGTACTGGTTTATAGTGCTGTTTATAGGAAAAGGGAAAGGGGGATACCTAGTCAGTTGTACAACTGAATACAACTGAAATGTGTTTTCCGCATTTAACCCAACCCCTGCTTTATTACTTAATCGAAGTAGTTGATACAACAGAATAAGGATGTTTGGAGTTTTTGAATATAGGCCTACATTTCTTCAGGAACATCATTCTTAAGAATGTTTCATTTTGCTAGTAAGATAATATGTATTTGGATCAAATGACATGTGCAAACAATATGTGAACGTGATGAATAATCTTCTGTTGTGAAGGCAGCTTCCTGCTGAGTTTGGATCTTCATGGCCTCACAGAAGACTGAACTAAACAGTCATGGGAGGAGAGACATGGAAAAAGATACATTCCAAAGTCACTAGGTAATCTTCTGACTTTCAAATTGAGAACACTGACAATCTGTTCCCTCCTGTGTGAGTGGGTTGAATTGACTGAAATTGTAGGATATTTAAACAGATTGTATCAGATGATTTTAAATATATGCGGGCAGAGTAAAAACATATGTGTCCTGAATCAAGACAGTCAAACCTGTGTCACAGAGTTTCAATTAATTGAATACTTTGTTCCTTTAGGGCAAATATGTCTGGCAACATATAGCAGCTCCTGGAATACATACACAAAATCAAAAACACAGGATATACAACATTTCACTTGTGGACAACACATACAGTATCACAAGACATACTTCGTGCATATAGATAAATGCTGTAAGTGTGGGGTTATGGTTTATAGTTTGTCTGTGTTCAGGAATGCATGCCCAGTCTGTTCTGTAGAGTGGGATTTTGAGTCTTTGGTCGGACTGTAATGTTTGGTACTTGGCGTTCAGCAGGTGTGCGATGTCTTTATTGATCTGTTTGGCTTTGTGGATGGTTCTGGTTTTATAGAGGGATGAGACGCTTTGGTACTTGACACCGCAAACTTGAAATGTTGACTGTTTTGTGAATTGTGTTGGTGTTTGTTATTGACAGTGAACCATACCAACCAAGGAAACAGAAGGTGTTTCTTATAAAAGAGGTGGAGTATTGTGTTGTCCACATTGGAGGAGGTGCAGTCTTTGTTGTCCTTTTTTTGAGTATTGCCTGTGTTAGAATTCTTGACAGTCAGTTGTAGTGAGTGGTTGTTGCTCCATTCTGTGAATGTGTGTATTTCTTGCCTGTAGTTGTTTTCTCTCTGTCTGTAGCCTTATAGGGTAGCTCCCAAATGGGACAGTGTATTAGACAAAGCACCAGAGACTTTTGCTGCTTCAAATAGTGGAGTTCAATAGCATTGTCTGTCTGTCTGTCTGTCTGTCTTAATTTGATGACCCGTGGCAGTTTTACATTTCTAATAGCTGTTGTAAACTGGATGGTTCGAGCCCTGAATGCTAATTGGTTGACAGCCGTGGTATATCAGAACGTATATACCACAGCTATGACAAAACATGTATTTTTACTACTGTAATTACGTTGGTAACCAGTTTATAATAGCAATAAGGCACCTCGGGGGGTTGTGGTATATGGCCTATATACCACTGCTAAGGGATGTATCCGGGCACTCCGCGTTGCGTCGTGCTATACCACACCCCTTTGGGCCTTATTGCTTAAACAAGGCACAGCTGTGAGAACTGAAATGACTACAGTATGTGTATGAACAAGTTCAGAAAAAGGAAAAAGTAGTTAATGAGACGTTGTAACAAATGGTGCATATACTGTAGTGCAGTGAGTATTAATCTACATGAGAAGAGTGAAGGACATTTAGCTGCCTTGGACATGGACACATGCCCATCTGTAAATTGGAATAGAAACACACGGATTATTATGTAGACTGCACACATACTGTATGCTCAAAGGCACTTTTACTCTTGACTCTAATGCACGCTCTCTCTCTCTCTCTCTCTCTCTCTCTCTCTCTCACACACACACACACACACACACACACACACACACACACACACACACACACACACACACACACACACACACACACACACACACACACACACACACACACACTTAACCTAGCTTCGAGACACCAGAGAGGGAGTATTATAAGGGGGGATTATTAAAATAAAATAAATTCATTCCACAAGTCTAATAGCCAATTCAAAGTTTAACTTTGATCAACCCTCTGATTGGTTTGGGCAGCTAAGTGTTTTGGAAAACTCTTCTAGAAGGTTTGCTGCCTTTGGCTTTGAGGCGGAGGCCCTCTATTCATAAACACAGTCTCCGTCAAGAGCTTGGCTGTCATTTCTCTGGCAACCGACTCTGTGTGTCTATTGTGAAAAAGGCAAGAGACTGCTTTAACCCTTTACACTGGTGGGAATTGGCCTTTATGGATAGGGCTGAAATGTTTCTTACAGAAGAAAAATGAAATGCATAAGCATGGTAGCAATTGAAAGGGAACCATTTGGAGATTATGGGAAAATGATTCGACCAAAGTTAAGGACACAACAGTTCACCTGACACAAGACTGAATCCAAGCATTACACTGTTGATTTTAGGTGCATTTTACATTTATTGTACTTTTTGCCTCATTTGTTGATAATGAAATCTGAAAATACTCTGGATACATTCAGTAACATGATAAGAATATTCTTGGAAAATGTGGGGGTTTTGAGTGAAAGGACTAACTGGTGTTTTCAAATGGCCACAAACCTCTCCAACATGATCACAGTTCCTAAGTCATTTCAATGTAATTTTGTGACTCAAAGAAGAGTTTTCAACTATAAGCACACTTGTCGTTGTTTGGTTTGAAACACACCCCTGCTTCCCCGCCATCACACAATTACTGTTGTTGTTTACGCAATCCAAAAACGGTCCATTATAAATTGCATTCTGGATCAGGTGGGAATCACTTGAAAGCTTGACCAACATGACTGGTTAAGTTATAAAATATGATCTTACAGTGTTAGGCTTTCACAAGGCAATTCAAAGAAACAAATGGTTATTTTGGTGCGCATAGCAAGGAGTCATGAGTGCATTCATGTGTGTGTTCACCTGGAATTTTCTTCACAATAGACAAACATAGGCTCACTCTGTTCAGAACACAGGTTATGATGTACAGAAGGTGGCACCTAAATTGGGCAGGACTGGCTAGTGGTAAAGGCTGGAGGGGAATGGGTGGAATGGTATTAAATTAATCTAACACATGGCTTCCGTTGTGTTGGATGCCATTCCTTCTGCGCCATTCCGGCCATTATTAAGAGCCTTCCTCCCCTCAGCAATCTCCTGTGGTATGACGACATGTCATCTTGTAACTGTACATCGAACATAATGATCATAAATGTTGACACTGTATATGAAAATAAGAATTAGTTCTTAACTGAATTGCCTAGTTAAATAAAGGTAAAATTAAAAAAAATATATATATATGACATGAGTTTTATGATAAGGAAATGTGAAGTGCATATTTGGACTTGCTTGTATGACATCAAAGCGGTATTTATTATAATCCTCAATTACTCATCTTTCAAAATACATAGTCCTCTTAATTTACAGCATTTCCCTTACTCAGACAACAAAAAAATGCAACTTCTTGTGCGGTGCTCAAGTTCAGAACGTCTGTCAGTCAAACCCATACAGAGCTGTGAAGCGCAGAGCCTGAGCTCTGACATCATTTACAACATGTTACTGTAGAGCCACTGCGTTCCAATGTAGGTGTTTGTACGGGTACGGGTGTAAAGGGTTAACGGCTTAAGGGTAATGAATAACACAAACAGAGAAAATCTATTACATAGATCATTATGACCAAGCAGAACAGCAAGCCCCTCAATTAAGAAAGAAGGGTGGTTTGAGAAAGTCTATAATAGAAAATGTTAGCAGAACTAAAACTTTACTTTTTACCTCAAAGACGAGTTGTTATGGTACTTTTATATTTTGCTGCCATGTATTACTGCATCAGTCAAGGCCTCCAAATGTCAGTGATCTTAAGAATGACTCACCTTGCCCAAAGTGTCTGTCTGTCTGTCTGTCTGTCTGTCTGTCTGTCTGTCTGTCTGTCTGTCTGCCAGTGAATATCTTTCCCATTTCCACTCTTCACAGTGGTTTACTCGTACAATGACCTGCATAATTCGCTAATTAATTTCACATTCAATCAATGTCATCTTCTAGCTCTTTGAAATAATAATAATAGCATAATTAGCAGCCAATTCAATGAGGCCCGTCCTTGGTCACTATTAGAAACTATTCTGATTCTGTGTTGAACTTACAGTCCTTATAGCTTAAACACTGAATGTACAAAACATTATGAACATCTGCTCTTTCCATGACATAGACTGACCAGGTGAATCCAAGTGAAATCTATGATCCCTTATTGATGTCACTTGTTAAATCCACTTCAATCAGTGTAGATGAAGGGGAGGAGACAGGTTAAAGAATCATTTTTAAGCCTTGAGACAAATGAGACACGGATTGTGTATGTGTGCCATTCAGAGGGTGAATGAGCAAGAAAAAAAATATTTAATTGCCTTTGAACGGGGTACAGTAGTAGGTGCCAGGTGCACCGGTTTAAGTGTGTCAAGAACTGCAACGCTACTGTGTTTTTCATGCTCCACGGTTTTCTGTGTGTATCAAGAATTGTCCACCACCCAAAGGACATCCAGCCAACTTGACACAACTGTGGGAAGCATTTGAGTCAACATGGACCAGGGGGTGGCTTGAAGCCCTTTTCTACTACATCGAGCTGTGGTAAAGCACAACTATGACTTTCCGGACGCTGGAGAGGATACTATTGCTTTACAATCCCTGCAACACATCAAATATGATGTCAACTTGAATTTTATGCTCTGACTATTGGTTAGAGTAACAATGGTACTATTGTAACATTGTTTTCGGCTGTACTAAACTTTTCCTTTTTCAAAAGGGCTTCAGCATCATAGCCTACATTCCATAGTACTGCCTTGATATTTTGGAAAATAAAAATGACCTTGCCGAATACCCAATAGGCAATCTCAAGACTGTTCCCAACTTCTCAAACACACAAAAAACTATTTAGCTGTAGCCTCATGCATTCGAATGGCTCTGCCTTGTTTAAAAAGGTCAGGTTTTAAGTCTGAACTCTGTGGTCATGTAGGGCCATTAATCCACAATGGGCCAGCAATGCCTGGAGCAGCTTGGGGAATGGACCACTGTTAATTAGATAATGACTTGACCCTTTGCCTGATGATGATAATGATGGACTATATATGTACATTGATGAAGATGATGAAGAATATGAGGACGAGCATGATGCTGATAGTTGATAGACCTATGAACAAACATGGGTCAGTACTTCAGTACTGTATAAGCTGTAGCCATGAGCAAGTTCAGCAGTTTTATGCTGGAAGTACAACTGTAGAATAATTTCACGTGAGTTAGCCCAGTCACTGGGCTATAGAGTCCACTGCTGTTTTAAAAGGTGCACCACTCCTAATTAACTAGTCCAACACTGGGCCTATACAGCCAGTTCAACAATGATTCCCTTTTGACATTCATATTGCGTCTCTGTATTCTGGTCAAAGTTGGACTGGGCACTGTGTAAAGTGAAGCAATAACAGGGTTAAGGAAGAAAGTGTGGGAAGTATGTGTGTACTATGTGTGTGCTTGCTTGCGTGCGTTCATGCACATGCATGTTTGTGTGTGTACAGTATGCATATACTGTATGTGTGTTTGGGTTTGCTTGGGCCCTGTCCAGCCAGTTTCCTCCAATGTAAAAAAAAAAAAAAAAAAGTGTATTTCACCTTTATTTAACCAGGTAGGCCAGTTGAGAACAAGTTCTCATTTACAACTGCGACCTGGCCAAGATAAAGCAAAGCAGTGCGACAAAAACAACAACACAGAGTTACACATGGGATAAACAAGCGTACAGTCAATAACACGATAGAAAAAAAGAAAGTCTATATACAGTGTGTACAAATGGGGTGAGGAGGTTAAGGCAATAAATAGGACATAGTAGCGAAATAATTACAGTTTAGCAAATTATCCAGCGTGTCCTGCGTTGCATATAATCGATGCAGTACGCATTCGCGAAATAGGACTGTCGTTGCTCCAACGTGTACCTAACCATAAACACCAATGCCTTTCTTAAAATCAATACACAGAAGTATATATTTTAAACCTGCATATTTAGCTAAAAGAAATCCAGGTTAGCAGGCAATATTAACCAGGTGAAATTGTGTCACTTCTCTTGCGTTCATTGCATGCAGAGTCAGGGTATATGCAACAGTTTAGGCCGCCTGGCTCATTGCGAACTAATTTGCTAGAATTTTACGTAATTATGACATAATATTGAAGGTTGTACAATATAACAGGAATATTTAGACTGATGGATACCACCCGTTAGATAAAACACGGAACGGTTCCGTATTTCACTGAAAGAGCAGTTTTCGAGATGATAGTTTCCGGATTCGACCATATTAATGACCTAAGGCTCGCATTTCTGTGTGTTATTATGTTATAATTAAGTCTATGATTTGATGGAGCAGTCTGACTGAGCGATGGTAGGCACCAGCAGGCTCATAAGCATTCATTCAAACAGCACTTTTGTGCGTTTTGCCAGCAGCTCCGCTGTTTATGACTTCAAGCCTATCAACTCCCGAGATTAGGCTGGTGTAACGACGTGATGTGATGCATGGGTAACGCTGCTTCGAGGGTGGCTGTTGTCATTGTGTTCCTGGTTCGAGCCCAGGTAGGAGCGAGGAGAGGTACGGAAGCTATACTGTTACACTGGCAATACTAAAGTGCCTATAAGAACATCCAATAGTCAAAGGTATATGAAATACAAATGGTATAGAGAGAAATAGTCCTATAATTCCTATAATAACTACAACCTAAAAACTTCTTACCTGGGAATATAGAAGTCTCATGTTAAAAGGAACCACCAGCTTTCACATGTTCTCATGTTCTGAGCAAGGAACTGAAACGTTAGCTTTCTTACATGGCACATATTGCACTTTTACTTTCTTCTCCAACACTTTGTTTTTGCATTATTTAAACCAAATTGAACATGTTTCATTATTTATTTGAGGCTAAATTGATTTTATTGATGTATTATATTAAAATAAGTGTTCATTCAGTATTGTTGTAATTGTCATTCTTACAAATACATTTTAAAAATCGTCCGATTAATCGATATCGGCTTTTTTTGTCTTCCAATAATCGGTATCGGCGTTGAAAAATCATAATCGGTCGACCTCTATTCAAAATGATAGATTACGCTAGGTGAGTTAAACAATTACCCAGCCATTTTGACCTCGCTCGCTCACAAATTACCACTCGGTTCCCAAAACAACTCTGAGAAGACTAATGATTCCACACTCTTAAGAGGGAAAGAAAAACGTTTTAAGATAATACTCTGCGATAATAATGCTTTCAGGAAGACCCTCTCTTCTAGATGTACTGTCAGTCAGTTGAGTGTTATGTCATTTTCTTGGCTGATGATGGATGGAATGTCTATTTTTAAAACCTCACACACAACTTTCTTCTTTCATAAAGATCAGGAGGAGAGGAAGAGACCCACAGCATTGAGTTTGGCTGTATCTAGCAGATGACTATTAGTACAGCTACTCTCTGCCCATTATCTGGTACAGTATGCCAGGAATTTGGGTTATTTATGAATGAGAGCAGGGCAGAGGAAGTGTGTGTGTGTGTGTGTGTGTGTGTGTGTGTGTGTGTGTGTGTGTGTGTGTGTGTGTGTGCGTGTGCGTGCGCGTGCGTGCACAGGGGGAATATGTCTGGCGTGCTTCGTTCTGTCATAATGCAGGAAACAGTGGGGGACTGACTGCTCTCTGTTGGTCTCTGTTGGGATGGCTGGAGCTATCAGTCATTAATTCTGGTCATTTATGGAATTTTCCCCAAGGGATTATACAGATATGTTGTTCGATATCGGTTTCACAACGAGGTGTTATGTCATGAATATGGAGCATGGTGTTTGTTTGCGTGTGTGTGTGAATAAGAAAGAGAAAGGGGCAGTGTGTGTGTGTGTGTGTGTGTGAGAGAGAGAGCGTGCATTAGAGTGTGGGTGTGAATAAGAAAGAGAAAGGGACAGGGTGTGTGTGTGTGAATAAGAAGGAGAAAGGGGCAGTGTGTGTGTGTGTGTGTGTGTGTCTGTGTGTGTCTGTGTGTGTGTGTTTGAATAAGACAGAGACAGGGGCAGTGTATGTGTGTGTGAGAGAGAGAGAATACAGAATGCAATCAAAATACATCTACATCAATAAGGGATTTATTGATGTAGATGTATTTTGATTGCATTCTGTGTGAATGCGTCGGGCCCATACCTTCAAACTCAGTGCCTCTTTGCTTGACATCATTGGAAAATCAAAGGATATCAGCCAAGACCTCCGAAAAAAAATTGTAGACCTCCACAAGTCTGGTTCATCCTTGGGAGCAATTTCCAAACGCCTGAAAGTACCACGTTCATCTGTACAAACAATAGTACGCAAGTTTAAACACCATGGGACAACACAGCCATCATACCGCTCAGGAAGGAGACTCGTTCTGTCTCCTAGAGATGAACATACTTTGGTGTGAAAATTGCAAATCAATCCCAGAACAACAGCAAAGGACCTTGTGAAGAAGCTGGAGGGAACAGGTACAAAAGTATCTATATCCACAGTAAAACAAGTCTTATATCGACATACCCTGAAAGGCCGATCAGCAAGGAAGAAGCCACTGCTCCAAACCGTCATAAAAAAGCCAAACTACGGTTTGCAACTGCACATGGGAAAAAAGATCATACTTTTTGGAGAAATGTCCTCTGGTCTGATGAAACAAAAATAGAACTGTTTGGCCATAATGACCATCGTTATGTTTGGAGGAAAAAGGGGGAGGTTTGCAAGCCGAAGAACACCATCCCAACCGTGAAGCACAGAGGTGGCAGCATCATGTTGTGGGGGTGATTTGCTGCAGGAGGGACTGGTGCACTTCACAAAATAGATGGCATCATGAGGAAATAAAATTATGTGGATATATTGAAGCAACATCTCAAGACATCAGTCAGAAGTTAAAGCTTGATTGCAAATGGGTCTTCCAAATGGACAATAACCCCAAGCTGTTTCCAAAGTTGTGGAAAAATGGCTAATGGACAACAAAGTCAAGGTATTGGAGTGGCCATCACAAAGCCCTGACCTCAACGCTATAGAAAATGTGTGGGCAGAACTGAAAAAGCGTGAGTGAGCGAGCGAGGAGGCCTACAAACCCGACTCAGTTTATTTTAAGAACTCTGTCAGGAGGACTGGGCCAAAATTCACCCAACTTATTGTGGGAAGCTTGTGGAAGGCTACCCGAAATGTTTGACCCAAGTTAAACCATTTAAAGGCAATGCTACCAAATAAATCAAATCAAATCAATCAAATTTTATTTGTCACATACACATGGTTAGCCGATGTTAATGCGAGTGTAGCGAAATGCTTGTGCTTCTAGTTCCGACAATGCAGTAATAACCAACAAGTAATCTAACTAACAATTCCTAAACTACTGTCTTATACACAGTGTAAGGGGATAAGAATATGTACATAAGGATATATGAATGAGTGATGGTACAGAGCAGCATAGGCAAGATACAGTAGATGGTATCGAGTACAGTATATACATATGAGATGAGTATGTAAACAAAGTGGCATAGTTAAAGTGGCTAGTGATACATGTATTACATAAGGATGCAGTCGATGATATAGAGTACAGTATATACGTATGCATATGAGATGAATAATGTAGGGTAAGTAACATTATATAAGGTAGCATTGTTTAATGTGGCTAGTGATATATTTACATCATTTCCCATCAATTCCCATTATTAAAGTGGCTGGAGTTGAGTCAGTGTCAGTGTGTTGGCAGCAGCGACTCAATGTTAGTGGTGGCTGTTTAACAGTCTGATGGCCTTGCGATAGAAGCTGTTTTTCAGTCTCTCGGTCCCAGCTTTGATGCACCTGTACTGACCTCGCCTTCTGGATGATAGCGGGGTGAACAGGCAGTGGCTCGGGTGGTTGATGTCCTTGATGATCTTTATGGCCTTCCTGTAACATCGGGTGGTGTAGGTGTCCTGGAGGGCAGGTAGTTTGCCCCCGGTGATGCGTTGTGCAGACCTCACTACCCTCTGGAGAGCCTTACGGTTGAGGGCGGAGCAGTTGCCGTACCAGGCGGTGATACAGCCCGCCAGGATGCTCTCGATTGTGCATCTGTAGAAGTTTGTGAGTGCTTTTGGTGACAAGCCGAATTTCTTCAGCCTCCTGAGGTTGATGAGGCGCTGCTGCGCCTTCTTCACGATGCTGTCTGTGTGAGTGGACCAATTCAGTTTGTCTGTGATGTGTATGCCGAGGAACTTAAAACTTGCTACCCTCTCCACTACTGTTCCATCGATGTGGATAGGGGGGTGTTCCCTCTGCTGTTTCCTGAAGTCCACAATCATCTCCTTAGTTTTGTTGACGTTGAGTGTGAGGTTATTTTCCTGACACCACACTCCGAGGGCCCTCACCTCCTCCCTGTAGGCCGTCTCGTCGTTGTTGGTAATCAAGCCTACCACTGTTGTGTCGTCCGCAAACTTGATGATTGAGTTGGAGGCGTGCATGGCCACGCAGTCGTGGGTGAACAGGGAGTACAGGAGAGGGCTCAGAACGCACCCTTGTGGGGCCCCAGTGTTGAGGATCAGCGGGGAGGAGATGTTGTTGCCTACCCTCACCACCTGGGGGCGGCCCGTCAGGAAGTCCAGTACCCAGTTGCACAGGGCGGGGTCGAGACCCAGGGTCTCGAGCTTGATGACGAGCTTGGAGGGTACTATGGTGTTGAATGCCGAGCTGTAGTCGATGAACAGCATCCTCACATAGGTATTCCTCTTGTCCAGATGGGTTAGGGCAGTGTGGTTGAGATTGCATCGTCTGTGGACCTATTTGGGCGGTAAGCAAATTGGAGTGGGTCTAGGGTGTCAGGTAGGGTGGAGGTGATATGGTCCTTGATTAGTCTCTCAAAGCACTTCATGATGACGGAAGTGAGTGCTACGGGGCGGTAGTCGTTTAGCTCAGTTACCTTAGCTTTCTTGGGAATAGGAACATTGGTGGCCCTCTTGAAGCATGTGGGAACAGCAGACTGGTATAGGGATTGATTGAATATGTCCGTAAACACACCGGCCAGCTGGTCTGCGCATGCTCTGAGGGCGCGGCTGGGGATGCCGTCTGGGCCTGCAGCCTTGCGAGGGTTAACACGTTTAAATGTCTTACTCACCTCGGCTGCAGTGAAGGAGAGACCGCATGTTTTCGTTGCAGGCCGTGTCAGTGGCACTGTATTGTCCTCAAAGCGGGCAAAAAAGTTATTTAGTCTGCCTGGGAGCAAGACATCCTGGTCCGTGACTGGGCTGGATTTCTTCCTGTAGTCCGTGATTGACTGTAGACCCTGCCACATGCCTCTTGTGTCTGAGCCGTTGAATTGAGATTCTACTTTGTCTCTGTACTGACGCTTAGCTTGTTTGATAGACTTGCGGAGGGAATAGCTGCACTGTTTGTATTCGGTCATGTTACCAGACACCTTGCCCTGATTAAAAGCAGTGGTTCGCGCTTTCAGTTTCACGCGAATGCTGCCATCAATCCACGGTTTCTGGTTAGGGAATGTTTTAATCGTTGCTATGGGAACGACATCTTCAACGCACGTTCTAATGAACTCGCACACCGAATCAGCATATTCGTCAATGTTGTTATCTGACGCAATACGAAACATATCCCAGTCCACGTGATGGAAGCAGTCTTGGAGTGTGGAGTCAGCTTGGTCGGACCAGCGTTGGACAGACCTCAGCGTGGGAGCCTCTTGTTTTAGTTTCTGTCTGTAGGCAGGGATCAACAAAATGGAGTCGTGGTCAGCTTTTCCGAAAGGGGGGGCGGGGCAGGGCCTTATATGCGTCGCGGAAGTTAGAGTAACAATGATCCAAGGTTTTTCCACCCCTGGTTGCGCAATCGATATGCTGATAAAATTTAGGGAGTCTTGTTTTCAGATTAGCCTTGTTAAAATCCCCAGCTACAATGAATGCAGCCTCCGGATAAATGGTTTCCAGTTTGCAAAGAGTTAAATAAAGTTCGTTCAGAGCCATCGATGTGTCTGCTTGGGGGGGGGATATATACGGCTGTGATTATAATCGAAGAGAATTGTCTTGGTAGATAATGCGGTCTACATTTGATTGTGAGGAATTCTAAATCAGGTGAACAGAAGGATTTGAGTTCCTGTATGTTTCTTTCATCACACCATGTCTCGTTAGCCATAAGGCATACGCCCCCGCCCCTCTTCTTACCAGAAAGGTGTTTGTTTCTGTCGGCGCGATGCGTGGAGAAACCCTTTGGCTGCACCGCCTCGGATAGCGTCTCTCCAGTGAGCCATGTTTCCGTGAAGCACAGAACATTACAGTCTCTGATGTCCCTCTGGAATGCTACCCTTGCGATCCATTCCGTTGTCCTGTTTGTAAGGCAGAACACAGGATCCGCGTCGTGAAAAACATATTCTTGGTCGTACTGATGGTGAGTTGACGCTGATCTTATATTCAGTAGTTCTTCTCGACTGTATGTAATGAAACCTAAGATGACCTGGGGTACTAATGTAAGAAATAACACTAAAAAAACAAAAAACTGCATAGTTTCCTAGGAACGCGAAGTGAGGCGGCCATCTCTGTCGGCGCCGGAAATACTATTTGAGTGTATGTACACTTCTGACCCACTGGGAATATGATGAAATAAATAAAAGCGAAAATAAATAATTCTCTCTACTATTATTCTGACATTTCCCATTCTTAAAATAAAGGGGTGATCCTAACTGACCTAAGACAGGAAATATTTTCTAGGATTAAATATCAGGAATAGTGAAAAACTTAATTTAAATGTATTTGGCGTATGTAAACCTCCGACTTCAACTGTATAACATAGGAGGCTGCTGAACGGCTCATAATAAGTACCGGAACGGAGCAAATGGAATGGAAACCATATGTTTAATGTATTTGATACTATTCCACCTATTCCGCTCCAGCCATTATCATGAGCCCGTCCTTCCCAATTAAGGCTCTACCAACCTCCTGTGATAGAGAGAGAAGTAGAATGATAGAGACATAAGAGAGGGGAAGGAGAGAGAGCGAGAGAGGGAGAGAGAGAGAGAGAGATGGAGACAGAGAGAGAGCAAGAGATAACCCCATACGGTCTATTATCTGGCACTGTCACTGTCACAGAGAAGCATCTGTCACCAAACACACGGCTGAAATACAGTTGATAAATCTCTTCCTGCCTTGTTCATCCCATTCCCACATTCCTAGTGGTCTTTCTAGTGGGGTCTGACTCATCGAACTCTGCCCTTCTGATTGCTGTCTCAATCTGATGGATTCTGAACTATCTGCTCTGACATTTAGTCAATAGCGGCACGGCATAGAAGAGGAATAATCACAATGGTTGTTGGTGCAGAGGTTGGAGACCTATCATGATACGTGGAAGGGATACTTCACGGTTCCTTTAGGAGAACATCCTTTAAATCCTAGGAGAAATTTCACATATTTTAGTATCATGCTGTAGTTACTGCCCAGTTTTTTTTATGTAGGGTTGGATGAGTAGACCTACTGACTGTCAGTTTAGACTTCAGCACTGAAGCGCCATCCGATTACCTCGACCAACCCAGTATCACAGATTATTGAGAAATAAACACAAATTGCTTAATGGAATTGTGTGACAGACACACCAAAAAAGTAAAACAAATGTGTGCAGAACAGGATTTTGTATACAGTGAATTTCAATCACAGATAAAGACAGTAGGTTACTAAAGACAGAAACAACAGGAGGGAGGTTTATCAGGGAGCAAGGGTGGGCATATACCGCGAACGTCTAGCAACCCAAAGGTTGCGTGTTCAAATCTCATCACGGACAACTTTAGCATTTTAGGATGCCTGTAACGAATTTGGAATAAGTCATTTGTGTCTATTTCACAATGCGCATTGATAGTGTTTTGACCTGGACTGTGACAAACTGCACTGCCACGAGGATTCTATTTCCATTATTTGACATATTTGATTTTCATTTACAGCATTCCGTGGCGTCAAGTGGGAAGTTTGTAGACATTGAAAAATATTGACTTGAAAGGTTCCAATGTTAACAAATGGCAGGATATGATGTCATATATGTACAATGACTCAGAGGAAAATATACCCCTACAGCAAATGTCATTTTATGCTATTAGTCATATTATTATTTCCACCAGAGCCTCTGAAGCTAAATGAGTAATTACTATAGCACAGTGTTGTGTTAAATACCGTAAAATGGAAAGTGTGTTTGTCAACAGTTAATTTGTCCTCTCAAAGAAGTATGTTTTAGTCATCGGGACGGGGATTTTATATAACAATGCCCTCACCACACACACAGATGACACTGTTATGTACGCTATTTCCCCTACGGCTGACCAGGCTATGTTGGAGCTGTAATCTGGTTTTGTTGCCTTGCACAAAGTTCTGGTTGATTCAACATTGGTACTTAATGCTGGAAAAACTAAATGTATGCTGTTTGTTAATTCTCGTAGAAATATTTCAGATGGCTTACACAATTATGCATTGCATGGTTCTTTCATCCAGCTGGTTCCTGCCTATAAATATCTGGGCTTTGGATTTATAATTATTTGACCATTGAAAAACATACGGATGAGCTAGTTAAGAAGCTGAGATTTAAAGTAGGCTTTTATAGAAATAGATCATGCTCTCCCTGAACAGCAGGAGGCAGATTGTACAGTTAACTTTCCTGCCAGTTCTTGACTACGGTGACACCATTTATCGGAATGCAGCAGCTCCTAAATTCACATCACTGCATTCTGCATCAAAAGGTTGTCTGGTCCTCATTCAATTCCCCTAGATCACTTCATTATTCCCTTTTTGTTTACAACTTCGTTGCCTAAGTATAACAGGGTTGGTCTTGAGATTCCTCTGGTCTCCACCGAACTAGGTAAATCCAGGTTTAACGCTCCACATTTTTGGAATCACTTACAAAATTCATTACATTTAGATTCTCCGATTCCACTAAGGCAGTTTAAAACCCTGAGGTGTGCAATTGTTTTGACTGATTGACTTTAATAATTGGTTTATAATGCCTGTGATGTTCTAATATACTTGTTATTGTATCTTGTTATTGTATCTTGTAGTTTTAGCTTTTATTTTATGTTCTTAGGGCACCATTGAAAATGAGACCCTGTTCTTAATTGGGCTCCTCTGATTAAATACAAGTGATTAATAATAATATACACACACCCCATCCCCTGGCCTCGGTCCACTCAGATAAAACAGATGTGGTTGATGTCAAGTGAAAGAATAGGCAGGACATGACTAGCTGTATCTACATGCTTTGGGGTAGATACAGTCACAGAGGAGTGAGCAGAGCACAGTGACTTCTCTCTCTGCTGCCTCTGATTGCTAGCATTGTCTGGAAAGCATCCTGCAGGGAGCATGCGACTCATGGATATTACACACAGTGTTATTAACCTTGACAGAAGAAATGACATGAAAAGAGGGTAATAACAGAGAGTGAGTAAGCTATTACCTCAGGATAAAAGAACAGGGCTTACAGAAAATGGTTTTTCCTCAGATTGGAGGGAATTGTGTAATGCTGGTTGGGGTTGTTTTCCTGTGGTGTGTCAGTCAGACCTTGTCCTCATTTCCTCCTATGTGTGTGTGTGTGTGTTTGCATGTGTGTGTGCATGATTGTGTGTGTGTCTGTATGTGGCAGTATATGTATGTGTGTTAATGTACATGCCTGTGTGTGCACGTACACATTTATCCATGTGTGTATGACAGCAGAGCCGGCTCTAGCCTTTTGGGGTACCTAATTGAGGTTTGGTCTGGGGTCCCTCACCTTGCGGCAAAATATTTCCGTGGCCCCCCTCTTGACAGTGGAGAGAGAAAAAATTCAGTTTTCTGCAATTCTACATATTTTGCCATGGGGCCGATAAAAAAAAGTGCAATTCTTGAACAAATTTCATGCAATACTACTCATTTTGCCATGGGGTGGAGAGACATTTTTGCAGTTTTAAGGTACATTTCCTGCAATTCTACATATTATTTTAGCGGTTAGAGAGGTGAGCCAGCAGCCGGAGGGTTGCCAGTTCAAACCCCCGAGCTGACAAGGTACAAATCTGTCGTTCTGCCCCTGAACAGGCAGTTAACCCACTGTTCCTAGGCCATCATTGAAAATAAGAATTTGTACTTAACTGAAGAACTAATTAAAGGTAAAATAAAATAATGTCTAAGTGGAATTCAGTTTAAATAAAAAATTAAAAGCTGTAATGTCTTGAGTCAATAAGTATTCAACCCTAAATAAGCAAGCCTAAATAAGTTCAGGAGAAAAACATTTCCTAAACAAGTCACATAATAAGTTGCATGGACTCACTCTGTGTGCAATAATAGTGATTTGAATGACTACCTTATCTCTATACCTCACACATCTGTAAGGTTCCTGAGTCGAGCTGTGAATTTCAAACACGGATTCAACCACAAAGACCAGGGAGGTTTTCCAATGTCTCGCAAAGAAGGGCACCTATTGGTAGATGGGTAAAAATGAAAAAATATCCCTTTGAGCATGGTGAAGTTATTAATTACACTTTGGATGGTGTATCAATACACCCAGTCACTACAAAGATACAGGCATACTTCCTAACTCAGTTGCTGAAGAGGAAGAAAACCGCTCCACAATACTAACCTAATCGACAGAGTGATAAGAATGAAGCCTGTACATAATAAAAATATTCCAGAACATGCATCCTGTTTGCAACACGACACTAAAATAATACTGAAAAAAATGTGGCAAAGCAATTAGCTTTTTGTCCTGAATACAAAGTGTTATGTTTGGGGCAAATCCAATACAACACATTACTGAGTACCACACATATTTTCAAGCATAGTGGTAGCTGCATCATGTTATAGGTTATCTTTTAATCGTTACAATTGAAGAGCTTGAAGAATTTTGAAAATTAGTTTTTCAGGATAAACATTTTACAGAATGGAGCTAACAATGTTCACCTTTCAGCAGGACAATATCCTAAAACACAAGGCCAAATCTACACTGGAGTTGCTTACTAAGAAGACAGTGAATGCTCCTGAGTGTCTGAGTTACAGTTTTTACTTAAATCTGCTTGAAAATCTATGGCAAGACTTGAAAATGGTTGTTTAGCCATGATCAGCAACCAATATGACAGAACTTGAAGAATTATGAAAATAATAATTGGCAAACGTCACATAATCCAGGTGTGGAAAGCTCTCAGAGACTTACCCAGGGTGTTGTGTGTAGATGGGTGAGAAAGAATAAATATGTCATCAATTTTGAATTCAGGCTGTAATACAAAACAATGTGGAATGAGTCAAGGGGTATCAATACTTTCTGATGCTACTGTATGTGTATGTGTGTCTTTCGGCAAGGTTGAGTTAAAAGCGGAGGTCAAATTTCAGTTGGACCTTATGTGCATTTGACCAATAAAGGGATCTTAATCTTGTAATGATATATACCATGCTAATATGATATCTGAGTGAGAATGACTCTAAATCAATGTGGGCCCCCTGGACATGCCCTGCATGTTCGGTCAGTATTCAGATATCTGGCTAGACTAATTACTAATAAAAAATTGTTCAGCTGACATGGCTAATTGAGTGACTGCCAGGGGTCCCCTAGCGGCCGGAGGCCCTAAGCGACCGCTTATATCACTTATGCCTGGAACCGGCCCTGTATGATAGTATGTGTGGCTCAGTAACACGCTCATGGTTTATCTCAGGCTGTCAGTCTCTGTGTGATGCCATCCACCCTGGGCTGTTGCCAAGCTGCTCTGGGACCAGGGATTTCTCTGTTTATGCTGATGCATCTGCCTTCAGTCTATCTCTCAGCCTCTCTCGCTCTACCTGAAGGTAATCCTTCAATCAGGCCCAGTCATTTAATACACATGCGCGCAAGCATGCACGAACACACACACACACACACACACACACACACACACACACACACACACACACACACACACACACAATGTAGATACAAGTTTGTTTGTTTTGTCATCTAATTTTGAAGATAAATAGCTAATTACTGTAGTTGTAATGAGATATTGATTTCCCACAGAAAAGTAAGCCGTGAGCTCCAGCTCTGAGGGTCGCGTGTCAATCCCAGTGCTAGACACTCGTTTGTTATTAACACATATCCCAACCCTTAACTTAACCATTCGGAATGAATGCCTAAACTTAACCGTGGAGTTGTTTTTGTTTTAACCCTATTCCCAACCTTAACCCTTAACCATTTGGAATTAATGCAGGAGGAGCTACATAAAGGAGGAGCTGCAGCAGGAGGAGCAACTCAGTGTCCAAAACACCTTGAAATTTGAGGTTTAGAGCAACTAAAGAAACATAGATACATGTCAAATTTGTCAAACTGTGAGATCTTGTTGGTCAAGAGGTAGCCTGGTCCCAGATCTGTGCCAACTCCTAATGTCTTGTTTGGTAATGAGAGAAGATGAGAGAAGAGACTAGATGAACATATAAAAAAACAAATATATATATAATAATCATTTAGCAGACACTCTTATCCAGAGTGATTTACAGGAGCAATTAGGGTTGAGTGTCTTGCTCAAGGGCACATCAACAGATTTTTACCTAGTCTCCTCGGGGATTCAAACCAGCGACCTTTCAATAACTGGCTCAACGCACTTAACCGCTAGGCTACCTGAACCACTAGGCTACCTGAACCACCAGGCTACCTGAACCACTAGGCTACCTGAACCACTAGGCTACCTGAACCACTAGGCTTTGGGTATATGATGTACAAGGATCAGACAGTATGGAAGTATAGAGAGGCTTTCAATCTAAGTCAACAACCATGACGCCATACGATGATAATCAAATGGCTGGGGAAGTGTCAAATGACTCTATATTGGCATCTGGAAACAGGTTGTTACACACATATGCACTCCGATATCCTTTGCCATTAATGTCAGCACAAGGGCACATTAGAAGTTTCTTTTTTCCAAGCTACATAATGTCTTATTTTCTATTTCTTTCCTGGCCTTTTATACACCATAGCAGTAAGTGAGTTTTCCGACGTAATGGAAAATGTACTGTCAATGGTGGGTGTAGCTGGTGCATGGAAGTCAGGCGCAGGAGAGCAGAGATGAATGGACAAAGCACTTTACTTAGGCAATCATAACTCAGAATGCAACCGCATCACAAAAATAAATTCACAAAGAACAGGTGAGGCAGCACAAAGTACAAAACCCAAGTACAAAGTACCGGCTGCCACAAAGCATGGGTATAAAACAAAACCCGGCGCAAACCAGCCGGCAGCGTACCAACCTTGACAATAAACAATACCCCACACAGACATGGAGGGAACAGAGGGCTAAATACACATGTTAATTAGTAGGAGATGTAAACCAGGTGTGCAGAAAGACAAGACAAAACAAATGGAAAATGAAAGGTGGATCGGCGATGGCTAGAAGACCGGTGACGCCGACCGGCGAACACTGCCCGAACAAGGAGAGGAACCGACTTCGGCGGAAGTCATGACATGTACAGTGACTTCAGAAAGTAGTCACACCCCACATTTTGTTGCATTACAAAGTGGGATTAAAATGGATGTCATTTCCTTTTTGGGGGGGACGGGAGGTCTACACAAAATACTCTGTAATGTCAAAGTGGAAGAAAAATGTGAACATTTGTAGAAAACGTATGCCATATAAAACACTAATATATCTTGATTACATAAGTATTCAACTCTTTGAGTCAATACATATTAGAATTACCTTTGGCAGCTCTTGAAAATATGGAGAGTGGTACTCAGTAATGTGTTGTATTAGATTTGCCCCAAACATAACACTTTGTGGACAAGAATAATTTTGCAGGCCCAATTTTTCAGTTTTTGATTTGTTAAAAAAGTTTGAAATATCCAATAAATGTCGTTCCATTTCATGATTGTGTCCCACTTGCTGTTGATTCTTCACAAAAAAATACAGTTTCATATCTTTATGTTTGAAGCCTGAAATGTGGCAAAAGGTCGCAAAGTTCAAGGGGGCCGAATACTTTCGCAAGGCACTGTAGCTTAGATTGTAGGATGGCTGGGGTGTTAAGCATATCCCAGTTTAGGTCACCTAGCAGGACGAACTCTGAAGATAGATGAGGTGCAATCAGTTCACATATGGTGTCCAGGGCACAGCTGTGAGCTGAGGGGGGTCTATAACAGGCGGCAACAGTGAGAGATTCATTTTTAAAATTAGAAGCTCGAACTGTTTGGGCATGGACATGAAAAGTATGACAGAACTTTGCAGTCTATCACTGCAGTAGATTGCAACTCCTCCCCCTTTGGCAGTTCTATCTTGATGGAAAATGTTGTAGTTGGGGATGGAAATCTCAGAATTGTTGGTGGCCTTCCTAAACCAGGATTAAGACACGGCAAGGACATCAGGGGTGGCAAAAGCAGTGAGAATAAAACAAACTTAGGGAGGAGGCTTCTGATGTTAACATGCATGAAACCAAGGCTTTTACGGTTACAGAAGTCAACAAATGAGAGCACCTGGAGACACACAGGGCCTGGATTAACCTCTACATCACCCGAGGAACAGAGGAGGAGTAGGATGAGCATACGTCTAAAGGCTACAAAACTGGTTGTCTAGTGCATTGGGGACAGAGAATAAAAGGAGCAGATTTCTGGGCGTGGTAGAATAGATTCAGGGTATAATGTACTGACAGGGGAATGGTAGGGTGAGGGTACAATGGAGGTAAACCTAGGCATTGAGTGATGATGAGAGAGTTTTTGTCTCTGGAGGCACTGGTTATGCTAGATGAGGTCAACGCATGTGTGGGAGGTGGGACAAAATAGGTATCTGAGGCATGTTGAGTGGGGCTAGGGGCTCTGCAGTAAAATAAAACAATGATAACTATCCTAAACAACAGTATACAAGGCATATTGACATTAGAGAGAGACATAAAGCAATCACAGGTGTTGATTGGGAGAGCTAGCTGAGACAACAACGGGTAAGACAGCAACAGCTCATCAACTAAGACAACAACAACAGGTAAAATGGCAATGAATGGGCAGAGAGGGTCAGTTAACTACACACAGGGCCTGAGTTTGAGGCTGGTGCCGACAGATAAACTAAATGGAGTACCGTGATTAATGAACAGTCCAGCAGGCATCAGCTATGTAGCCAGGTGATCATAGGGTCCAGTGAACAGCAATAGATGAAACAGGGAAGCCGTTAGGTAGTCGTTACTACCCTTGCAAGTAGGAGACACAGCGTTCATAAAGTAAGCAGGCCAGGGATAGCAGAAGCGTCTTCACCGATGTCCGGCAACAGCCGGTTTGAGGGCACAACGGACGGTTTAATATCTGCAGACCAGTCGTGATGGATCGGCGGGGATCCGTGTCGACAACGGGTTCAGGCCAATTGGCAAAAGAGGTATTGTAGCTGGAGTCATTTTGTTTGCTAGCAGGGAGATGCGCCTGGCTCGAGGCTAACTGGTGCTAGCCTCGGGACAAGGGCGTTAGCCACTATTGCCGTTCGGTAGCAGCTAGCTAGCTGCGATCATCCGATGCAAAGGTCCAGAGCTTATGGCAGGAATCCGGTGATGTAGTGGCTTCTAGACGTGTTAGTGAAGAGTCCAGGAGGCATTAGCTGTGTAGCCGAGTGATCATAGGGTCCACTGAGCAGGCCGGGAGATGGGCCTGGCTCATGGCTAGCTTCGGGATCTGGGCCACTCGGTAGCAGCTACCTAGCTGTGATGATCTGGAGTAATGGTCCAGAGCTTACGACAGGAATCTGGTGATTTAATGGAGATAAGCATAGTGTGGATGCATAGGGTAAATGTTGGGTGGGAATGAATGAGAATGGATGAGTAAATCGATGTGTGTAAGGGTGTCTGAGAGTTAGGAAGGGTGAGAAAAGATGGGAGGTTGGGACAAGCTTTACTTGGGTGGGTAAGGTTGGGAAAGGATGGGAGGTAGGGACAAGCTTAGCCTGGGTGGGAAAGGATGGGCAAGGGTGGGTGGTAGGGACAAGCTTAGCTTGGGTGGGGTGAAGGGGGGAGAAAACAGGAAGGGAGAGGTAGAGATGGTACAATATAGTACAATGTAGTTCTTAGTTCTGGACAGGTTAGGAGAAGATGTCGAATCCTTATTATTCCTTTTTTGTCAGTATAGCTAAGATATAATGGTGGTTATTGGTAAGAGGGGAGAGGGGCTCTATCCGAGGGACTGGGACGGGGAGACTGGGAGGGAATCATACACTTCTCTGAGATGTGTGTGGGGCCTCCACTCATTTCACTTCAGTCTCTCGGTGGACCCACTTTCCCCAAGTAGACCCCACCAGCCACTATATTTTCTTTTAATTTACAAGGTAATACAAACTGACCACAATACTTAAATGGCAGACTTTCTCCAATGCATGTGTAAAGACATAATCCACAGGATTTGTGGTACATCAGGAGAGGAGTTGGAGTTTAAAAGCCCTAAAAGGCGTAGCGCCTAAAAGTACAAAACAGTTATTTGCTTTGTGACTTTTGTGTACTCTCTGTTAAATGTCTGCTCAGCCCACATGCTCACATACTCTATATGCACTATATATACAGAAGTATGTGGACACCCCTTCAATTAGTGGAATCGGCTATTTCAGCTATACCCGTTGCTGACAGGTGTATAAAATCAAGCACACAGACATGCAATCTCCATAGACAAACATTAGCAGTAGAATGGCCTTACTGAAGAGCTCAGTGACTTTCACCGTCATAGGAAGCAACGTCAGCACAAGAACTGTTCATCGGGAGATTCATGAAAAGGGTTAACATGGTCCGAACAGCCGCACACAAGCCTAAGAAAACCATGCGCAATGCCAAGCGTTGGCTGGAGTGGTGTAAAGCTTGCCACGATTGGACTCTGGAGCAGCAGAAACGCATTCTCTGGACGGATGAATCACGCTTCACAATCTGGCAGTCCGACGGACGAATCTGGATTTGGTGGATGCCAGGAAAACGCTACCTGCCCGAATGCATAGTGCCAACTGTGAAGTTTGGTAGAGGAGGAATAATGGTCTGGGGCTGCTTTTAATTCTAGATGATTCTGTGCTTCCAAATTTGTGGCAACAGCCCCTGTGCACAAAGCAAGGTCCATACATGTTTATTTTCAAAGGATGAAGCTAAGAACATTCAAAACGTCATAGTTAAGAACAGTACAACATTGTGGAAGAAAATTAAACTTATTTTACAAGAACCAATACCACTCCATAAAACACACAACACTAAGGAACAATCCTAGATCCTAGATAGATAGATAGATTTTCAGAATTCACAGATACATTGGTTTACATGGCAAACTTAAGGCATAGAAACTGTAATTGACTTGGAAATCAATGTATTTCCACGACAGAATAAAAAGCAATTTTGGACTGACCAATGTAGATATTGGCAAATACTTAAAAGTTTCTTATCAAGAAATTACGAATTTGGGAATCATCGTCTCTTCTGATGACAGTGATTCTTAGTCATTGATTTGTCCTTAATTTGTCTGATTAATTTTCAGAGTCAGAGAGAGTCAGCATGGCATGATCATCCTCCAGAAAGGAGTCCATCACAACTTTTCCCGCTGATCTTTGTTGATAACTTCAAGGCAGCAATTCAACACTTTTTCAGTTCTTCATGATATCTTTAAAAACAAGCCTCGGTAGAAAGGATTTTCCACGCATACTGAGCAGCTCATGTTATAGACGGAAGCATGCTACATGGGAGACCAATCTGATCTCCTCTCTCAGCCCGTCCTGCCCATACATTATCTCAGCCAATCATGGCTAGTGGGAAGGTTCCTGTATTTTTCTGTGGCTAAACTGACTAGGCTCTTAATTTAACAATTGTATTGGTATTTACAGATGGCATACAAGTTTGTTATTGAGGCACAAGAAAGTTCACATGTTTCAGAAGCATTTCTGACAAAAAAACACATTTTATTCAAATGCCTCTCCTGTGAAGTAGTGATGTCCGACATACTCCTAGCTTCTTGAAATGGGTTGCAAATGCTTTACTGTCTATATGTTGAAAGTGTGTGGGGGACTCAGAGAAACAAAATGGTGCAGTTTGAGGCCATGTGGAGGAGAGTAATGCTGGCGGTGGAGATGGGGGTGTGAGCAGGTGGGTCTTGGCAGGGGTGATGTTGTGGATGTTTGTAAGCGTCTGTATGTTGTTGTTTGTATGTGTATGTTTTGTATTGTTTAAAAATATATAAAAAATCATAAAAAAATGTAATTGCATCTGCTTGCAAACGTGTTCAAAGGATCCACATGGTTCTCTCCGAGAGGAAACCCACACCTCCACTGAAACAAGGTTCAAAGAGGCAGAAAGCGTTGAATGCTTGACAGATGGAATTCATTAGGTTTTGTTGATGTGTGTTTGTGCGTGTGTAGATAATTGCCTTTGCATGTGTTTGTGTGAGATCTAAATGGAAGTTTATATCTGATATACGTGTTACTGTAAGAGAAAATTACAACATCTTCTCCTTGTACTGGGACGTATAGACTACAGCTATGCATCGATTGCGGCATAATTATGTCTCTGTCGTATTGTATGTTTCTTTGGGTGTGTGCCTGCATGGATGCATGTGTTGTGCGCATGCATTTGTGTGTGCGTACATGTGTGTGTTGTGTGTGCTTGTAAGTATGTGTGTGCTTGTGTATGTACTGTATGTGCGTGTTTACGATATGTGTGTGTCTGATAGCATGTTGACATGCTCTCTCCCCAGACCATGTTCTATATAAGCAATAAGGCCCGAGCTGTTGTGTTATTTGGCCAATATACCACGGTAAGGGCTGTTCTTACGCACAACGCAATGTGGAGTGCCTGGATACAGCCCTTAGCCGTGGTATATTGGCCATATACCACAAGGTGCCTTATTACTATTATAAACTGGTTACCAACATAATTAGAGCAGTAAAAATAAATGTGTTGTCATACCTGTTGTATACGGTCTGATATACCACAGCTTTTCGGACAATTCAGGGCCTGAACCATCCAGTTTATAATACTAATAGAAGCATAAATGAGAATGTGTAGATATTTTCTCCCAGGGTCTGTGTGATCTCACTTTGTCAGAGTGGTTGTAGCCTCCAACTTCCAACACGTCCCTGTGGCTGCTATACAGTACTAACCCATTAAAGACTTGTGGTCGGTGGCCGTCTTAGACCGTACTGTGGTTGCTGGGTATCCCAGACCAAGCCCATAGTCAAGCACTTGTACAGTCATCCCAGGCATGTGTACTCCGCCTCTCATCTAACTCACATACAACTCTAGACATTTTACTCACAGTTGTATTTGTACCACTGAAAATTGGCCTACAAATGTCAATGCATACGAGGAAATAAAGCTGTTATACAATGTACCATATGTTATATTCTCTCTTAGTCTCTCTCTTACTTTCTGCATCACTGTTTCTCAGGCTAGCTCCATCATGTCTGATTCCTCTGTCTGTATACATATGGCCACCATCTGGTCTGGCAGGGGGATGTCAGAGCCCAGAGTGAGCCAGCTCCAGCTCCCTCAAAAGACTATGTGCAGTATCAGGGTTAACCCCTTACAGGCACACCTGATATAGTACATAGTGCAGTACACTCTGCAAAGAAAGGTACAATCTCTTTTTCCTTATCTCTTTTCTGTATCTTTCTCTCTCCCTTATTCTTGTTTTTACATACAGACATTTCTTTCTCCTCTCTCTCTCTCTTCTTATTTGATACAAGTCACATGCCTCTGGTCTAAGTTGTATTATTCATCTCTAAATCCCCTAGAACAGCGAGTACAGTACACAGAGGACAGAGTGACTTAGCAGATAGACGGACTCCTCCATTTCAGTGTCGTCCCTGCTCTGTGAGAAACACAAGAAAAAACTAGTACCATGGAGCTGCAGAGTTTTCTGGGGAAGAACCAGGCTCTAGTGCGTCCCTCGAAAATAGATTTAAGTGCAGGGTAAAGCCACATCGAGGTCACAACTCCTACATTCAAGCCTGGGGAAGTCAGAGAGGCAGGGCCTGCCTCTCCAAGCAGGGCTGGTCCTGCATGCTAGGCATTCAGCCCTACAGACAGGGGGTGGCAGAGATAGACAGCCTATAGTAACCCTGCTTTGTTCCCTCTTTTCTCCCTACATAGCTCATTGGTTGTTGTTGTTTTTCCTCTAATAGGCCTATATAGTAGCTCAGATGGATTTCTGTGCTCATGTGTCAACATTTATAAGTAAAGCAGTTATTTGATAATCAATGTTTCAACAGCAAAGTAAACAGTAATTGTTTCCTCCTGTATACAACCAATTATTCATCATTCAGTGATGAGTGGCTTGCCTGGAGGATCTCTCTCTCTCTCTCTCTCTCTCTCTCTCTCTCTCTCTCTCTCATTCTCTCTCCCTCATACATTTAAACCTCATGACTGAATAGCACTAGCTGTCATTTGGCCCAGGTAGTTGAATATATTCAAAGTCTGAAATGTATTATTCAAAAGACACAATGGCTACTGGATCGCACCACTGCCACCATATGTCAGAGGGATCTCTGTCATTGCAAAAAACATTTATTCTGTCACATGCATTTTTGTTAACAACAACATCAGAAAATAATTTCATAATCTTAATTAATCATCTAATCTCTGGTGGCTGAATATTGCCAGGTTTGAACCACAGCACAGTGACAGGGACATAATCAGGAGAGTCCTGGCTTGCTTTTTTGTCAGACCCACTTAAATTTGCTTACCGGCCCAATAGATCAACAGACGATACAATCGCCATTGCGCTGCACACTGCCCTAACCCACCTGGACAAGAGGATACCTATGTAAGAATGCTGTTCATTGACTAGATCAGCCTTCAACACCATAGTACCCTTCAAGCTCATCATCAAGCTCGGGGCCCTGGGTCTGAACCCCGCCCTGTGCAACTGGATCCTGGACTTCCTGACGGGTCGCCCCCAGGTGCCAGGTGGTGAAGGTGGGAAACAACACCTCCACTTCACTGATCCTCAACACTGGGGCCCCACAAGGGTGTGTACTTAGCCCCCTCCTGTACTCCCTGTTCACCCATGACTGCGTGACCACGCACACCTCCAATTCAATCATCAAGTTTGCAGACGACACAAACATAGCAGGCCTGATTACCAACAATGACGAGACAGCCTACATGGAGGAGGTGAGGGCCGTGGCGGAGTGGTGCCAGGAAAATAACCTCTCCCTCAATGTCAACAAAATGTGTCCTCCAGGACACCTACAGTACCTGATATAACATGAAGGCCATGAAGGACAACAACCACCTGAGCCACAGCCTGTTCACCCCGCTACCATCCAGAGGGTGAGGTCAGTACAGGTGCATCAAAGCTGGGACCGAGAGACTGAAAAACAGCTTCTATCTCAAGGCCTTCAGACTGTTAAATAGCCATCACTAGCTGGCTACCACCTGGTTACTCAACCCTGCCCCTTAGAGGCTGCTATCCTATATACATAGACATGGAATCACTGGTCACTTTAATAATGGAACACTAGTCACTTTATTAATGTTTACATACTGCTTCACTCATTTCATATGTATATACTGTATTCTATTCTACTGTATTTTAGTAAATGCCATTCCGACATTGCTCATCCTAATATATATATATTTCTTTATACCATTATTTTACTTTTAGATGTGTGTATTGTTGTGAATTGTTAGATACTACTGCACTGAGCTAGGAACACAAACATTTCACTACACCCGAAATAACATCTGCTAAATATGTGTATGTGACCAATAAAATGTGATTTGATTTGAACTCAAGCAGTTCTTCCCTGAGGGCATTGGCTTCACTGGCTTGCATTAGAACACAGTGAGTCACCTTGCCCCAGCCAAGCCTGTGAGCATCCTGCACTTCACTGTCAGCTGGTCTTGTACCATCACTGCATGATTATGCACTCTGCGTCACAGTAAGGTCAAGGACTGGGAAAGTTAAAGCCAAAAGCTAAAGTGCAAACTTGCAAGGTGTTTTTCAAGCACATACTCTCATTCATAAATCAATTAATACATTTTGAGGACATTGGCAAAATTACACGCTCGAAAACTGTGAGTGAACCCAATTTTTTCTTCAGGGTCTTGATACGGGTCTTTACTTTGGCCAAGTTTCATAGTAAACAACTCTCTGGCACCCCTTGGAAATCCTGACTTTTCAGTGATCTTCCGCGTAAAGCCTGTCCAGCTCCAACAGAACTGTGTTGGTCTGACTGAAGGATGGCCAAGGGATGGAGAGATGACCGGGGGAGCCAACAGAGAACAGGAAGGAGTCTTACCTTGCCCCTCAGTGTGAGCCTCTTCTCTCCATCCTCCTTCTCTTTTTCCCTCCTGTCTCAGGTCACACACAGGACTGGCACCCATGGACTAAGTGGATGTTCAGGTCATGGCCTGCATGTTGAGGGCCTCTGTGGCAACTGGCACGAGGGTGCCTCTGCTGCCAGCCAGCCCAGCCTAGCTTATGGGAAATCAAGGTGACACTTCAGTGTTTTTGTAACTCATAGCATCCCCCTCATAGAGTCCTCCTGATGTCGCCTTTTCTAGCTTTGACTATGGCATGATGCTCGAAATTTACCTCCAGAAGAATGTGGCTGTTATTACGTTCTCTACAAAAATGATGTGTGTTTTGCTTAATCACTGCACATCAAAGGTTGAGGAACACATTTAGCAAGCTGTATAATGGTGTGAAAGTGGTGGCAGGGGAGGGGAGAGATGCCAGCACAGCTCCCCGCTGCTTTAAGTGCTGGATTAAAGCTGGATTTCCTGTAGCGTGGCTCTGTGAGCTGGCAAGATAATAAAGAAGGTGTTTCAGAGAAATCCATATTGTGCCTATGTGCTTTCTGAATATGTGTATGTGACCAAGAAAATGTAATTTAATTTGATTAAGGTAGCCTGGTCTGTGGTCCCGGATCTGCTGCCTTGCCAACACCTACAGTCATTGTCATGTATTGCACAAACAGATCTGGGACTAGGCTACCTACCTGTAAAAGTCTTCCACCAAGGCATTGGTTGATACTGTCAGTTAGGTTTGGATGGTGCTGTATCAGACATCTGACCCTATCCTACTGAAGCAGATGGTTGGGTCTCATGTCCTTTGTTAGAGGGACATGTGTTTGTATGTGGTCCCCCGTAGTGTACCTAGCTGAGGTGTATAATGGGAGGGGTCATGAACACCGAGCAGTGCGCTGTGGCTCTACACCACATAACACCTGTTATCCCTGCGTCACGGCAACCAGTCACCCCCCACTGGCTCTCCGTCTCCATGGTGACTGACTTTCATTACTGTCAATATTCTGACCATCGTCACCCTGGAGGAGAAAAACATAGAAAAAAATGTTTGGAATCAGAAATTATCTGAGGTCTCTATTCTATGTGTAACAAATTAGTCTAGTCATGTGTAATGGGTCAGAGGAGGATTACTAAATTCCCTTGAAGCAACTTTTTTCCTTATAGACTGATGATTAGTGTAAACTGCAAGGCCAGGCAGCAAGTCAATTAAATTAGCTGCATATTGAGGAGGAAGTGTTAAAACCAAAGCTACTTTCCCTTTTCCCTAGGGAGTAGAGGGCCATTGGTTATAGCCATTTTGTCATTTGACACACCGCAGGCGTGAGTCGTGGGAAGCGGTAGCAGCACTGCGCTGCTGTGGAAGAATAGGAAATGGGAAGGAAAGCAAATCTGCCTCGTCATCCCCTGAGCAGGAGAGAATGACTAATGTAATTTGTGGCTGCAGCTATGAGGAAACTGCCTCCATGATATTAGCTTAGGTAGAACACTCCATCTGAGCCAAACTGAAGAGGGATATGTACAGCATTCAAATATGAGCACATACCCTCATTTCTGCAGAGCTAAATAGCCATATTTGAAATGAGGAACTAGAATTTAACATGGCCACCTGATGGTTTAAATCTGAATAAAATAACACAATAAGTAGGTGTGGAATCATGTGATAAAGTAAGGTGTCTCACTGCCAAGGGAGATGATAGTCGAATTGAATATACATAATGGATCCACAAAACAAGAAAGGCTAGATTATTAAACTGTGGACTACAGCTATTTACTTCACACCAAGCATCTCGTATTGAAACGTGAGGATGGAGACAGGCAGGTAACTATCAGCAGCAGTCTACCCCCTTCCTAAAACACACTGGCATAAATACCAGTTGGTAACACTGCTACCTGGCTTGGGTCATACACAACTCACTTGTATTTATGAGTTGTATTTACTTGTATTTATCGCTAAAATACATCAAAGTAGCATGGCATTCATAAATTCATCAGCATTTAACCATACAATTCATTAACTCAAAATAATACAGAGCTCTTACATGTATATAATAGCAGATGTTTGGGCATACATTCAGCAACAGGTAGAGTTTATCAATGTCAGGAAAACACTGCAAAGGCGGCATTAAGCTGCATCATCACAAATCATATATATATTCGTTTTTTTCTATAAGCAATAATACTCTATGAAACACAGGCAGTCATTGTGGACATTTCTGAAATTGAGGGGATGAAGTATCCTCTCCCTGTTCCAATGCCTCATCTTGTAAACAGCAAACGATTACACCCTAGCTCAGCGACAAAGACTGCCAGGCGTTGTTCCTCACACACAGTGATTGCTTGTGTAGACAGAAACACAATACAGTATACTCCTCAATGTCCCCTCTACGAAGATGGCTGACAATGAGCTTTAGGGACAAACCATTCACCTGTTGCAGTGCAATACAAACCAACATATCTAATGAACATAAAGATTTCCTGCAATGGAAAAGTCACTTCTCTGTACTTAAAAAGAACCAACTCATGCTGTATTATAATTCTTTTTGACATGTTGTTATCCAGTGAGCCTGGGTCCATTGTGAGTCTGACTACTTTACACATTGGTTTGTTCTTAACCACCTGTCTCTTTTCTCTCCTCTTCCTCCCTCTCGACCTCCTTTCTCTCTATCTCCCCCTCTTCCTCTTTCCCTCTTGCAGGTGTGCTCAGCCTACCAGAGAGCCTGCCTCTGCATCGGGACCAGCAACGGTCAGGGAAAAGTGGGGAGGGCCACTCCTACAGTCAGTCGGAGCTGCGCTCCATCGAGCAGTGCCTGCTAGCCACACGGGTGGGCAGCATCTCAGAACTCAGTGAGTATGCTTAGACAGACATACAGTATATATTGTACACTGACACACGTATTTGGTTTTTACAATGCCTTTGTACATAGTGTGTGTGTGTGTGTGTGTGTGTGTGTGTGTGTGTGTGTGTGTGTGTGTGTGTGTGTTAGAGTAAGCCCACTCAGGTCTCATTTTTTACAGCAACAGAGTCATTTCTCCTGAAGCATCCATATGATTTGCCTTCTAAGATGAACATGTACCCCAGAAGTCCAGATAATGAGGTCAATGGCAGAGAATTCCAAAGCTATCCATTATTCAAACAATTTAAGTAGGCGTTTGAATGGTCAATACATTTCTAGAAATATATTTACATATGCTTTAAGGATTAGGACGGCAGCAAGGTATTCTGTTTCACCTACAGCCTTTCAGGGAGTTCAAGGATCACTATGAGACGTCTGTCTTCTTTCCCCATGTTGTTATCTGTTGTAAGTGGAACAACTACTGCAACTGTTACACAGATCCTTGCAACAAACCTGGTAAATTAATATACAGTGCATTCGGAAAGTATTCAGACCCCTTGACTTTTTCCACATTTTGTTACATTACAGCCTTATTCTAAAGTGGATGAAATAGTTTTGTCCCCTCGTCAATCTACATACAATCCCCCATAATGACAAAGCAAAAGCAGTAATTTTTTTTTGCAAATGTATAAAAACTTAAAACAGAAATATCACATATACATAAGTATTCAGACCCTTTACTCAATACTTTGTTGAAGCACCTTTGGCAATGATTACAGCCTCAATTCTTCTTGGGTATGACGCTATAAGCTTGGCACACCTGTATTTGGGGAGTTTCTCCCATTCTTCTCTGCAGATCCTCTCAAGCTCTGTCTGGTTGGATGGGGAGTGTTGCTGCACAGCTATTTTCAGGTCTCTCCAGAGATGTTCCATCGGGTTCAAGTCCGGGCTCTGGCTGGGCCACTCAAAGACATTCAGAGACTTGTCCCGAAGCCACTCCTGCATTGTCTTGGTTGTGTGCTAAGAGTCGTTGTTTTCATCAAGGATCTCTCTGTACTTTGCTCCGTTTTTCTGACCAGTCTCCCAGTCCCCGCCACTGAAAAACATCCCCACAGCATGATGCTGCCACCACTATGCTTCACCGTAGGTATGGTGCCAGGTTTCCTTCAGACGTGACGCTTGGCATTCAGAAAATCTTGTTTCTCATGGTCGGAGAGTCCTTTAGGTGCCTTTTGGCAAAGTCCAAGCGGGCTGTCATGTGCCTTTTACCGAGGAGTGGCTTCCGTCTGGCCACTCTACCATAAAGGCCTGATTGGTGGAGTGCTGGAGAGATGGTTGTCCTTCTGGAAGGTTCTCCCCTCTCCACAGAGTAACTCTGGAGCTCTGTCAGACTGACCATCGGGTTCTTGGTCAACTCCCTGACCAAGGCCCTTCTCCCCCGATTTCTCAGTTTGCCTGGGCGGCCAGCTCTAGGAAGAGTCTTGGTGGTTCCAAACTCCTTCCATTTAAGAATGGTAGGAGGCCACTGTGTTCTTGGGGACCTTCAATGCTGCAGAATTGTTTTGATACCCTTCTCCAGATCTGTGCCTCGACACAATTCTGTCTCTGAGCTCTACGGACAATACCTTCAACCTCATGCCTTGGTTTTTGTTCTGACATGCACTGTCAACTGTGGGAACTTATATAGACAGGTGTGTACCTTTCCAAATCATGTCCAATCAATTGAATTTACCACAGGTGGTCTCCAATCAAGTTGTAGAAACATCTCAAGGATGATTAATGGAAACAGGATGAACCTGAGCTCAATTTTGAGTCTGAATACTTATGTAAATAAGGTCTTTCTGTTTTTTATTTATAATACATTTGTAAAAATGTCTGAAAACCTGTTTTTGCTTTGTCATTACGGGGTATTGTGTGTAGACGGATGAGTTTTTATTTTATTCATTATTCATTTGATTCATTTTAGCATAAGACTGTGACGTAACAAAATGTGGAAAAGGGGAAGGGGTCTAAATACTTTCAGAATGCAGTGTACATGTTTATTTTTGTGAAAACCTCTTCCACTTGAGAATATGTTGAGCTCTTGTATAATGCTCTTAGGGCCATACACAGTACTGTATCTCTTCCAATGGCATTTCGATAAACTGTAGTCCGTTAAGGCCATTTTTGGCTGAGTGAGTGGACCCTTCATTTGAAGAGACACACAGTTCAGTCTGGGAGTGTGGTTGAGTTTATGTCCTCAGCTCATTTCAGCTGACTAACCAAGAAACGACCTGTGATGTCCAGAAGTGCTGAAACCTCTAGTCTAGTCAGTGTAGATACATGGAGCAATGTCATTCTAAGAACACATATAGCAACACAGAAAGGTTTTAATGATGTCTCTTTCAGACGTGAGGTATCTAATGCTGTCTCTTTCAGACGTGAGGTCTCTCCTGATGTCTCATTCAGACGTGAAGTCTCTAATGCTGTCTTTCAGACGTGAGGTCTCTAATGCTGTCTCTTTCAGACGTGAGGTCTCTCCTGATGTCTCATTCAGACGTGAAGTCTCTAATGCTGTCTTTCAGACGTGAGGTCTCTAATGCTGTCTCTTTCAGACATGAGGTCTCTCCTGATGTCTCTTTCAGATGTGAGGTCTCTAATTCTGTCTCTTTCAGACGTGGTGTCTCTAATGCTGTCTCTTTCAGATGTGAGGTTTCTAATGCTGTCTCTTTCAGACGTGAGGTCTCTAATGCTCTCTTTCAGATGTGAGGTCTCTAATGCTGTCTCATTCAGACGTGAGGTCTCTAATGCTGTCTCTTTCAGATGTGAGGTCTCTAATGCTGTCTCATTCAGACGTGAGGTCTCTAATGCTGTCTCTTTCAGATGTGATGTCTCTAATGCTGTCTCTTTCAGACGTGAGGTCTCTAATGCTGTCTCTTTCAGATGTGAGGTTTCTAATGCTGTCTCTTTCAGACGTGAGGTCTCTAATGCTGTCTCTTTCAGATGTGATGTCTCTAATGATGTCTCTTTCAGACGTGAGGTCTCTAATGCTGTCTCTTTCAGATGTGAGGTTTCTAATGCTGTCTCTTTCAGACGTGAGGTCTCTAATGCTGTCTCTTTCAGATGTTATGTCGACATTTGGCCAATGCATCTGACACGATGAGCGACCCAAAGCATCTTGTGTGTCCATCGTCAACACTTATCATCAGAATAAACACTGATCCAATTCTAATCTGGATCAAAATGGAGTCCCAGGCATACAGAGCGCGAAGTTACATCATCAGCGCTCTGTACATGGAATATTTATGGGGTCACTCTGGGACTCATTCAACTGTGTTGACACTGCAAATACAGTGACACAGCTGTAGCGGCCAAGGATACCTCTCGATGCCTCTCAAGCTTATTTCCAAAGGTAATATCAACGCAGGAAGTTTATCTTGTAAATAGGCCGGATGACGTGAAAGGATATGTGCAAAGTTCAAAATGCAGAATGAATTATGGAGAAAAGCAGAAACGTCAACAACGGACGAGCTATCAGACTGTCATGGAGGGAGAGGATAAAGAGTGATGACAAAAAATCTGGCAAAGTTAAATTTAGAGATTTGCATATTGTAGGTATAGTGTTTTTCCAATGGCGTTTAGATGTCCATTTTAGAGTTATTGATTTTTCTGCTCTGTTAGTTGTGTCATTTATTTTAGGTAAAGTCCACCCTTATCTCAGCTCGCTGGTCACCATAGCATCACCCACATTTACATTTACATTTAAGTCATTTAGCAGACGCTCTTATCCAGAGCGACTTACCTGTAGCACACGCTCCAGCAGGTATATCTCTCTGGTCACCCCCAAAACCAATTCTTTCTTTCCTTCCAGTTCTCTGCTGCCAATGACTGGAACGAACTACAAAAATCTCTGAAACTGGAAACACTTATCTCCCTCACTACACATTTTACATTTATTTATTGATAATAAAACAGATTAACCTGCTATGTTCCTCTGCTTCTGTCAGAGCCTTGGAGAGAAACGTCCTGGACCTACACAGACCACTCACAATTAAACACTATCATGGCTGATTGGCAGCAAATCAAATAGCTCTGACTTCACCTGCACAATTCTGTGCACTACACTACACATTCTCCAACTGCAAAGACCAAATATGATAAGAAGTTGTGTACAAAACATATCTAATACTGGTTCTACTTTCTGTTTGGTCATGGCTCCTGTGAGATGTACTCAGCTTCTACCCCATTAAACAGTCATTACACATCACGCTCTAATGAACGCTTGGCTGTTATGTGGGCACTGAATAGCTGGTAATTCACTCCTAAGGTGCCAACACTTCTAAATCCCCCTTGTAAATATAAGCGGTGTGATTGTACTCCTGAGAAACAGAACTAGACGAGAACCCAGCTCATTGCAACAGTGAACAGGTTTTAGGAGATTATCTTTTGATAACCGTGTAGATCCTGTAGACAAAGCGGATGGTGCCCTGTTGAACACTTTAAAAATGGCATTATAGTTAAGATGCATACCCAAAGACTAGAGCTATGAAGTCTCCTACTTCCCTGCTCACTGTTGCTGGAAAGAATGAGCTACTTCTTCCTCGCCACCATTATGAGCTATATGGCTAACACAAAGTACTGTCCAGTCCAGTATCCATGGTGACATGACAGCTAGCCGTTTCCTATTCCTGCCTATTATATATCCATCTGTAACATATCGGTGGTTGTTTTCTGTACTTCAGAAGAAACTCATTGTCTTTGTGTAGAGAAAGGCACAGTTCTGTGGCCCGAGAGTGTTGCTGTTGGCTTGTTGTGTTTAGTTATCTCACTCCTCAGCCCTACAGCTGTCTGTCTGTCTGTCTGTCTGTCTGTCTGTCTGTCTGTCTGTCTGTCTGTCTGTCTGTCTGTCTGTCTGTCTGTCTTTCTGTTTGTCTGTCTGTCTGTCTGTCTGTCTGTCTGTCTGTCTGTCTGTCTGTCTGTCTGTCTGTCTGTCTGTCTGTCTGTCTGTCTGTCTGTCTGTCTGTCTGTCTGTCTGTCTGTCTGTCTGTCTGTCTGCCTGCCTGCCTGTCTGCCTGCCTGCCTGCCTGCCTGCCCGCCACCCAACTCCAGGAAATGTCACAGGCCAACATCAATATGAGATGAGGATGGATGTTAGACCATCAAGCTGAGCTGCCTGCCTCAGTCCCCCCTCCCCCTCATTCCACTGCTTAATTAGGGCGCTATTACACTGTCATCACACTGTATTGTACTCCCTTTGGTACAATTAGTGTAGCGGGGGGGTGTAGTGTGTGGGTGTGCTGTGTGTGTGTGGTTGTGCTGCTAGCATGTCAAGGCTATAGGGTCTCAATTATACATCTGAATTGCCAGTGTGTGGTGGTTGTTGTTTGTTTTCATCAGATCCGCTAGCCCACTCGGTTCTTTGCATTGCATCATACTGTTCCATACAATGCTGCACTGTTTCTCTTATCAGTCGAGCACTGACATCTCCCAGGTCTGCTGTCTGAAAGATAGACTGTTGATTTCAAGCATCCAATTCCCCCCTTTTAGTCATGCTTCCACATGTGCAGTTCTCTCATTGTCAAGGCAAAAACGAAATTTTGACAACAGACAAGCCACACAATTATGATGCTAAACAAACCATTTGTCTCTTTGAATGACTGTCCCCATAGACTCATCCCTTTATTGGTACGACTGCATGCTGTTGCGTGTCCACTGAATGAGTTTGGTGAGAAATAGATCCCTCTGTTTAGTCTTTAATTGAATGCAATGTGTTGTGATTGTGAAACAGACCCCTACAGTATGTGTGAATGTGAAACCAATGGAACGTGGCATTACACTTTAACTCTATTACTTGACTGACAGATTAGCACCATGTCAACCTACATCAGGACGATATATATGTGTGTTTATTTGGATCCCCATCAGCAGATACTCTTCCTGGGGTCCACAAAAAAACACAAAACATGACAAGTAACAAAACACTGATACACTGATAGACAAGGACAGTCACACAAATGTAACATACAACGATATACAAACAATACAACAACAAAAAATGATGTGTTAGAAGCATAATAATGTTATATAAACAATAAGTGTTTTTCTGTTATATGCACAGTAACAAAAGCGTACGGACTGATAGGACCCAGGACTCTCAGAATGTCATGCTATGATAGAGACGCAGAACAATCTGCAGTATGTTTCTAATGTATAGTAATGGTGTCATATCGACAAGATGTCAATTTCTGCTCTATATAGTAGAAATAGGGTGAGTACTGGTACTCGTTGTGTCTATGAGATAGCATGAATAGTGCAGCCTTTTGAAAACCCCTCATGTACAGTTTTACTGTGTCTCAGTGGGATTCTAGTTGGGCCCAGCTGTCTCGTTGTCTGGCTTCCAGGTCTGCAAGGCATTCAAAGGCAATATGTCCTGTCCCTTTCAGCTCAGTAAAATTTTTGTGAAAAACACTTTTTGCCATGCCATCTGAAGGATCTGGAGAATATTCACATTTTATGAGGAAAACCTTTTAAGCAGAGAGTTTGAGTGAAACCGCATGACCTAAAAGTACTGGAGGATTATGCAGAGCATGAGGAAATAGCAAGGAGAGTAGTATAAAACAGTTGTGGCTATGCTTTTACTCGACGGAAGCTCCTTCAGAGAGGATGGTGATGAACCCCTGTCTGTCTGTGTTTATGTCTCTTCACCATGGGGTCTAGACATTCTCTATATTATCTATCTCCCCTGACACCGTGCGTGTGCATGTGTACACGTTTGTGTGCGTGTGTGTACGCATGCGTGTGAAAACAAGAGGACATTCCCTCCATTTCTCTGTGACCTTCTTCTTTTCCAGCTCCTGATTTGATTGTGGATGTGTGTGTAACCACAACCCTCTTTTCATTGTGTCCTGCAGGTGACCTGGTCTCCCGGGCCATGCACCACCTCCAGCCGCTGCATGTGAAGAACCATAGCAACGGGACGCCCATCCACCAGAAGAGCAGCCCAGTACACTGGGAGCCTGAGGCGCTCTACACTCTCTGCTACTTCATGCACTGTCCCCAGGTGGAATGGGAGAACCCCAACGTAGAACCCTCTAAGGTTACCCTGCAGACAGAGAGGTAACACACACCTCAAATGAGACTGTTATATACAGTGCCTTGCGAAAGTATTCGGCCCCCTTGAACTTTGCGACCTTTTGCCACATTTCAGGCTTCAAACATAAAGATATAAAACTGTATTTTTTTGTGAAGAATCAACAACAACTGGGACACAATCATGAAGTGGAACGACATTTATTGGATATTTCACACTTTTTTAACGAATCAAAAACTGAAAAATTGGGCGTGCAAAATTATTCAGCCCCCTTAAGTTAATACTTTGTAGCGCCACCTTTTGCTGTGATTACAGCTGTAAGTCGCTTGGGGTATGTCTCTATCAGTTTTGCACATCGAGAGACTGAAATGTTTTCCCATTCCTCCTTGCAAAACAGCTCAAGCTCAGTGAGGTTGGATGGAGAGCATTTGTGAACAGCAGTTTTCAGTTCTTTCCACAGATTCTCGATTGGATTCAGGTCTGGACTTTGACTTGGCCATTCTAACACCTGGATATGTTTATTTTTGAACCATTCCATTGTAGATTTTGCTTTATGTTTTGGATCATTGTCTTGTTGGAAGACAAATCTCCGTCCCAGTCTCAGGTCTTTTGCAGACTCCATCAGGTTTTCTTCCAGAATGGTCCTGTATTTGGCTCCATCCATCTTCCCATCAATTTTAACCATCTTCCCTGTCCCTGCTGAAGAAAAGCAGGCCCAAACCATGATGCTGCCACCACCATGTTTGACAGTGGGGATGGTGTGTTCAGGGTGATGAGCTGTGTTGCTTTTACGCCAAACATAACGTTTTGCATTGTTGCCAAAAAGTTCAATTTTGGTTTCATCTGACCAGAGCACCTTCTTCCACATGTTTGGTGTGTCTCCCAGGTGGCTTGTGGCAAACTTTAAACGACACTTTTTATGGATATCTTTGAGAAATGGCTTTCTTCTTGCCACTCTTCCATAAAGGCCAGATTTGTGCAATATACGACTAATTGTTGTCCTATGGACAGAGTCTCCCACCTCAGCTGTAGATCTCTGCAGTTCATCCAGAGTGATCATGGGCCTCTTGGCTGCATCTCTGATCAGTCTTCTCCTTGTATGAGCTGAAAGTTTAGAGGGACGTCCAGGTCTTGGTAGATTTGCAGTGGTCTGATACTCCTTCCATTTCAATATTATCGCTTGCACAGTGCTCCTTGGGATGTTTAAAGCTTGGGAAATCTTTTTGTATCCTAATCCGGCTTTAAACTTCTTCACAACAGTATCTCGGACCTGCCTGGTGTGTTCCTTGTTCTTCATGATGCTCTCTGCACTTTTAACGGACCTCTGAGACTATCACAGTGCAGGTGCATTTATACGGAGACTTGATTACACACAGGCGGATTGTATTTATCATCATTAGTCATTCAGGTCAACATTGGATCATTCAGAGATCCTCACAGAACTTCTGGAGAGAGTTTGCTGCACTGAAAGTAAAGGGGCTGAATAATTTTGCACGCCCAATTTTTCAGTTTTTGATTTGTTAAAAAAGTTTGAAATATCCAATAAATGTCGTTCCACTTCATGATTGTGTCCCACTTGTTGTTGATTCTTCACAAAAAAATACAGTTTTATATCTTTATGTTTGAAGCCTGAAATGTGGCAAAAGGTCGCAAAGTTCAAGGGGGCCGAATACTTTCTCAAGGCACTGTATATGGTAAATCTCTACATTGACGGTGTAGATAGACAGTTATGATTCACAGCTCAGGAGAATCTCTGTCCTGTACTGAACCTCCACATTCATCCCTTGATCAGATAGGTATTGAAATATCATGGTAGTACTTTCATTCTATGGTGAACCAAAGCCATTCTGAAGTACGCCAGACAAACCAGTATTCAGTTTTAACAGTGAACCTCCAAAGTCTCCCCCACATCCCTAAACCAGATGTTTTCCTATTGAGGAATACTATTTCCATTGGTTCAATGGAAATGGAGTCAATTGACAGCTTGTTAAGGTATAGTAAGTCCTAAAAGTCACCTGTGTGGGAAAACAGCAGGAAATTACTTTTGAAACAGACTCATATCCACACATGCACAGTCAAAGTTGATGGCTTTGATTCAGTTGGTGTCACTAACATAGTCATTACAGTTCAATACAAGTTAGAGGCTGTATGGAGTCCATGTTTTAGAATGTATGGAGTCCATGTTTTAGAATGTATGGAGTCCATGTTTTAGAATGTATGGAGTCCATGTTTTAGAATGTTTGGAGTCCACGTTTTAGAATGTATGGAGTCCATGTTTTAGAATGTATGAAGTCCATGTTTTAGAATGTATGGAGTCCATGTTTTAGAATGTATGAAGTCCATGTTTTAGTGTGTTCCCCTAGGGGTTTGCAAATTACGGCTCGCAAATTTGTACAGATGTGCTAAGTATTCTCGGCCGGCAAACGCAACCAATGTGTTCGTGCAAACTCTTACCCTGCTGGGAACTGGGAAGCTGACGTCATTGGAACCATTTTGGCTCAGATATACCCTCTGGGTATATCAAATTCAAGAACATACATTTTTTCTTCTTACAGTCCTACGCAATATATTTTAAAGTAATTTTGTGTTTGATGACTTTATGGCAAATAATTATCTATAATAATTATCTACTCCTGTACATTACCTCTATACATTATATAACCTCACCGGCCCAGTATGTCCACAGGCTATGTGGATAACCCCTGCCAGGGGAAGGGGAAGTAGGTGAAAAATCCGAAAGTTGGTTATGAGCAGGCCTCCTCCGGAGTTCCAGACTTTACTGCCCTGTAATGGAGAGCTAACGGCTAATATGTCCCCCAGGTCTTTTTTCCCCAGTCTGCTTCAGCTCTCTGCAAAGAAAGGTTCCTAATGAGCAGATTTGTAGAGTGGAATTGGGAAAGCTGTGTGATTCCAATCACGTTTTAAAACTTGGTTAGGTCTATGCCTAATTGTGAGTCTTCAAAGATAATGTAATATTTTAAAAACACCTGTACAAATAACTTCAAAATGCCTCAAGGTCACATGTTTCCCATGTCTTTGAAGAGAGTCATTTGCATTTGTGCAGTGATGAAACCTCGAATCACTAAAGAGCAGGATTCTCCCTCAGGTTAGAATAGCATTGTTGAATGACAGATTGATGATGAGTGACATATAGCTATTACAAATAAAGGAGTGAAGCTGGGGTCAAGGACATTCAACACATTGAAACATCCTGTATGAGATATCAAGCAGTGACTTAGAGAGTCACATCAATATTGTTCAATATTAACATTACATATATATTCATATTAATAATAATATGTCTATGACAGACAGGTGAAGATACATATTAATATTTGTAATGTCATTTGAAATGGGAACCAGCTGTCAGGGTCTCTGAATAAAGGAGTAGGAGGAATAGCAAACTTTGCTCCAAGACACAGATCTCAAGTCAGTTTTGTGTCCCTCCAACCCGGATCCTCTGAATGGTAATGGTTCGAATTTCTGTAAGCTAAGCTTATCCAAGGTATGTACTGAAACCAGACAACAACCAGACTACCATTCAGCCGATAGCTGATATTGATGACTCCCGTGTGTGTGTGTGTGTGTGTGTGTGTGTGTGTGTGTGTGTGTGTATGTGTGTGTGTGTGTCTCCCCCTGCAGGCCGTTCCTGGTTCTACCTCCTCTGATGGAGTGGCTCAGGGTGTCGGTGGCCCACGCAGAGCACCGCCGTAGCTTCTCAGTGGACAGTGACGACGTCCGGCAGGCCGCCAGGCTGCTGCTGCCAGGGGTGGACTGTGAACCACGCCAGCTCAAGTACGGCATGGAAACACACACACACAGGGCACGCAGGCACACGCGCATGCTTGAAACACACACACACAGGGCACACAGGCACACACGCAGGCTTGAAACACACACAGGGCACGCAGGCACACACGCAGGTTTGAAACACACACATTCAGTATAGACTCAGAGACACACACATGCACATACATACATACACACACATCGAGACTTATATTTCCCTCACTAACTTTAAACATCAGCTATCTGAGCAGCTAACCGATCGCTGCAGCTGTACATAGCCCATCTGTAAATAGCCCACCCAATCTAAATACCTCATCCCCATATTGTTTTTATTTACTTTTCTGCTCTTTTGCACATCAGCATTTCTACTTGCACATCATCATCTGCTCATCCATCACTCCAGTGTTAATTTGATAAATTGTAATTACTCCGCTACTATGGCCTATTTATTGCCTTATCTCCTCACACCATTTGCACACACTGTATATAGACTTTATTTTTTTTCTATTGTGTTATTGACTCTACACTTGTTTATTCCATGTGTAACTCTGTGATGTTGTTTGTGTCTCACACACACACACACACACACACACACACACACACACACACACACACACACACACACACACACACACACACACAAACTCAGGATAACCTCACACAGTAAGAATTTGTCCTCACATTGACACTAATCAGTTAACATTCAAATCATGTCCATCCAGAGGATTGATAGGAAGCTGAGTGTAACTCTGAATTCAGCTAATTGATTTCCTTTCCTGTGATTTCCCTACCAGGACAGATGACTTCTGTGCATCCAGGAAGTTGGATGCAGCATCCACAGAGGCTAAGTTCCTCCAGGACCTGGGATTCCGTATGCTCAACTGTGGCCGGACCGACCTGGTCAAACAGGCTGTCAATTTGCTGGGGCCTGACGGCATCAACAGCATGAGTGAACAGGTTAGTTAGACACACGCATACACACAAATGCACGCACGCACATACACACCCCCACATACACATGAAAAAACTCACATTCTCTCTCTCTCTCTCTCTCTCTCTCTCTCTCTCTCTCTCTCTCTCTCTCTCTCGCTCTCTCTCTCTCTTTCTCTCTTTCTCTCTCTTCTCTCTCTCTCTCTCTCTCTCTCTCACACACACACACACACACACACTGGTTGGGGAATCTGTGTATCACACATGATGTGAGGATTTGACTTACGTTACTTACAGCAGACATAGCACCAGTCCACAGGGACATCTTGCAGGCAGGCAAGCACTGGCAAAGATGCTCACACTCTTACAAGCACGAATGCACCTCTTCGGCCTCATGTACACCTGGATGGATATACACACCCATGCCCACACCCCCAACCACCCACCCACATTCTCAACTCAATTTGACCTGCCACTTTTTAAATAAAAAAAATAATAATTTTAGGGTTAAATTGCAGATCGATTGTGGCTTCAGTCAGTGTAATTATCTGCATAATTTCCAAACCCTCATATATTTTCGTGGTGTATATATAAATATATATATATAATGGGTCTGTAAAATGTAAATAGCATGTATAAGCTGGAAGTAGAAGCTTACTGTATGTGTTGTTGTCCATTAGTTTATTCCAATTAGGTGGTAGAGTTAGGGGGAAATAATAAAGGAAAATATATATCTAAATATACATATATATTTTTTTTAAATAATATATTATATTTGATATTTTTTGAATAAGTTCCTCCATTTCTTTTTGTTTTTCCTCTAACTTTCAGTGCCTCTATGGTACAGTTTTTATTGTTATCTTTCTGTACTGTTAGTCCCTCTATTTTCTTTGTGAACTAATATGAACTCTTTTGACCTAAATTGTTTTTGTTTTAAATATGAGTATTGAATTGCATGGCCTCTAAATGCATATTTAAAAGTGGCCCATACAATAAGGGAATCTGCTATACCTATGTTTTATTGGAAAAAGTAAGTTATAAATTCTTCTGTCTTGGTTAAAAAAAGGTTGTCATCCAAAAGGCTTTGATAAAATGTCAGATACCCCCCCTCCCACACACATCTAATGTACCAGCCACATTCATTTTTAATGGAAACCCAGTTTTTAGTTCTAGGCTGTTCTGAGCTGAGGAACCCAACTCATTCCCTTCAGACTGTGTGTCTTTGATGTTTAGACTGACTGAGTAGCCTAGTGGAAACGCTGGCTGTTCCCAGTCACTTAGAGCTACGGAACACTACTCCTCTGAGTTTTCCATTCCACATGCTAGTTAATCAAAGTGGCTGGAGGGGAACTTTCAGACATGGAGTCCAAGTGAGCTGTGAGCACATCCAAGAAGTCAGATACCGGTCAAACTGAGGATTGTTGCCATGTGTTGATCGCTTCGACCTGCACATGTAAGGGAGGTGGTTCGGTGAACCACATTTGCATGATAGAGTAATCTTGTCTGAGACCCGAAGACTTGTGTTAGCTCCCCGAGATAATGCCTAAGCTTTAGCTCAGCGGGCTAACACAGTATTAACTCACAGTATAAAGACAGTGTAAAGCATCCATACACTGTCAGACAAAAACAATGTCCTTGACATCTGCTTTATTCAACTCACATGACCCTGAACATCTGGAATATCTGTCAAACAAAACACCAGTCCACCCTAACTGTAAGTTGACCAATTAATCATCTGACCCCTGACTTCCTGTGTGATTCATCTACCAGGGAATGACCCCTCTGATGTACTCCTGTGTGAGAGGGGATGAAGCAATGGTCCAGATGCTGCTGGACGCTGGAGCTGACATCAACAGTGAGGTCAGGGACGATGGCAACACCATGTTGTGTAGAATGATTTGTGTGTAGCCTGATCCCAGATCTGTTTATGATGTCTTGCCAACTCATATGGTAATTTCCATGTTGTGACAAGACAGCACAAACAGATCTGGGATCAGGCTAATTTATGTGGTGTGAGATAGGAGAAAACTCAGATTGTGTTGTCCCTCATCTGTCCCCACTCCTCCTCTCCTGTTGCCATGCTGTATAGTGTATAGAAGGTCATTATTTCGAGGCATGGGCCACCATACTGTTTACTATACAAAATATAATAACATTGTTTACAATTGAATTACACAGACACAACTGTAAGCTCACCTTTTAGCTGTACCTTTGATACGAAGAATGATAAGATAATGTTAAATACTGTACTAATATGTTTGAGTAATTTCTCAAGGAGCCCCTGGTAAGCTTAGGGGGTTCTTTGGTTGTAGCCTACTTACATGTAATGGTGGCCTATGCCTGTTGGTCCTAGCCTTGGCTAATCACCTCATGCATGTGTAACCCACCAGCCATCACGCCAGAGTTCATGTCACCCATAATTGTGATAAACCCCAGAACAAAGCACTCAACACAGCATCCCATGAGGCTGAAAACGGGTTATTTTGACCGCCCATCATCATCGCAGTGAGGTCATAACTTATCGTTAATGCAGCAATGATTCATCTCAATAAAGTTAAATGGAGCATGTGACTGATTTGATTGATTAGGACGTTTTTTGCTTCCAGTATTTCTGAAGCACCGCACACACACACACACACACACACACACACACACACACACACACACACACACACACACACACACACACACACACACACCAGTCAAATAGATTAAACATTCATTAAAAATGTTACTTCTGCCTCTGTGTATCCTCAGAGTAATTAAGGAAAAGGAAATTAAAGTAAAGCCAATTAGAGAAAAGTTTGAAACTAGTCTTTTTGCTTCAGAGGCTCTGAGAGATGCTCAAGGGAATATGAGTTTGTGTGCTTCGTTCACGGGTCTGTCTCAGCCCCTAACTGACTGTCTGCCTGATAGGAGATGTGGTCTAGTTACTGAGGTCACCTTAGGTCAGTCTTGGGCTCAAACTGGACTCAGAGTCATGTCTATCGCTGTCAGACACACCAGGGCTGGAACAGAGTGGAAAGTTGAAAGTATCAAATAGGACTACAGGACTAAGCGAGACAAGACTGAACTAGATGGGATCTATCGAGTTGGTTAGAAACAAGTCAGGCTATTGTGCAGAGGATGTCCGCTTTTGCTAGTTACCTCAGGGTTGTATTCATTACGGCAAGCAAGGGACAACTTTTTTTTAAAGGTTTCGCAATGGAAAACAGAAATGAAAGTTTCTTATTGGACAAGTCCAAGTAAGCCTTCCGTTTCCCTGTTTTTTATTATGTTTGTTGCCTAATGAATACAACCCAGCACTCCTTTAGATTCCCCCCTTTAGCTGCTTGTCTTTGCTGCATAGACTAGCATTTTAATGGCTTCATATCTCTCTCCCCTGAACCTCCCCAATGACTTCCCAGGTGCCAAACACAGTGCACAAGTACCCCTCAGTCAACCCCGAAACGCGCCTGGGGACACCACTCACTTTCGCCGTGTTACACGGACATGTCCCTGTCGTGCAGGTAGTGACGTCATCCTTTTTCACCTCACTGTGTTTTCTGTCTGTTCACCTCCCATTGTGTATAGTGTCAGGCAGGGTGGGGGTCAATTCCCAAAATTCAGGAAGTTAACTGAAATTATTTTTTCATTTTAATAGCAATGAGAAAAATTGGAATTGGACGCTTGGTTTACTTCCTGAATTGACCCCAATCCTGGTGTCATGGTTATTATTATCATGACTTATAAATGGTAATAATAATGGCTCAAATGTGTTTTCTCCTTAATCCTATGAATGTTGTGTCTATTGAATGTCATTGAATGCTGAGTGAACTGAGCTTGAAAACTCAATGGAAACTGGTTAAAATGGAAACAGTCAATACATTTAGGAGTGTTCGTCCCATTTTATTGTCAGAAAAGTACGAGCTGATTCTCTACTTCCTTCTTTCAGCACGCAATGCATTAACTTAGTGGAAACAGGACAATCTGTTTGTCCCCGTTGCTAATGGTTATCAAGCACAATGGACCAACATCGCAATGATTTTTCCACTGAACTGCTAGAACTAATTACTTCTACATCTCAAATGAAAAGGTGTAGCAGCACTTTTTCCACAGCCTCATGGAAGGGTTTTGGAAGGACATGGAAATCACATGGGCTGAAAGCAGAAAAACAGCATTTGTGGTTGAATAAATGCAGATTTAGTGTTCAGGCATTTTGGGGTAGAACCGAACCCTAAGCTGCCTCCTCCCCTGCCCTCCATAGCTGCTCCTGGATGCCCGGGCCAACGTAGAGGGCTCCCTACAGGACGGTATGGAGAACTACACAGAGACCCCGATACAGCTTGCCTCCGCTGCAGGTATACTATGCACTATGCAGATCTAGAAGATGTAGCATACACATGTACATACACACAGACACGTAGCAGATCTAGAAGATGTAGCATACACATGTACATACACACAGACACGTAGCAGATCTAGAAGATGTAGCATACACATGTACATACACACAGACACCTAGCAGATCTAGAAGATGTAGCATACACATTCACATACACACAGACACCTAGCAGATCTAGAAGATGTAGCATGCACATGTACATACACACAGACACCTAGAAGATCTAGAAGATGTAGCATACACATGCACATACACACAGACACCTAGCAGATCTAGAAGATGTAGCATACACATGCACATACACACAGACACGTAGCAGATCTAGAAGATGTAGCATACACATGTACATACACACAGACACCTAGCAGATCTAGAAGATGTAGCATACACATGCACATACACACAGACACGTAGCAGATCTAGAAGATGTAGCATACACATGTACATACACACAGACACCTAGCAGATCTAGAAGATGTAGCATACACATGTACATACACACAGACACCTAGCAGATCTAGAAGATGTAGCATACACATGTACATACACACAGACACCTAGCAGATCTAGAAGATGTAGCATACACATGTACATACACACAGACACGTAGCAGATCTAGAAGATGTAGCATACACATGCACATACACACAGACACCTAGCAGATCTAGAAGATGTAGCATACACATGTACATACACACAGACACCTAGCAGATCTAGAAGATGTAGCATACACATGTACATACACACAGACACGTAGCAGATCTAGAAGATGTAGCATACACATGCACATACACAGACACCTAGCAGATCTAGAAGATGTAGCATACACATGCACATACACACAGACACCTAGCAGATCTAGAAGATGTAGCATACACATGCACATACACACAGACACGTAGCAGATCTAGAAGATGTAGCATACACATGTACATACACACAGACACCTAGCAGATCTAGAAGATGTAGCATACACATGCACATACACACAGACACCTAGCATTACATTTACATTTAAGTCATTTAGCAGACGCTCTTATCCAGAGCGACTTACAAATTGGTGCATTCACCTTATGACATCCAGTGGAGCAGCCACTTTACAATAGTGCATCTAAATCTTTTAAGGGGGGGGGGTGAGAAGGATTACTTTATCCTATCCTAGGTATTCCTTAAAGAGGTGGGGTTTCAGGTGTCTCCGGAAGGTGGTGATTGACTCCGCTGTCCTGGCGTCAGGAGGGAGTTTGTTCCACCATTGGGGGGCCAGAGCAGCGAACAGTTTTGACTGGGCTGAGCGGGAAAGCAGATCTAGAAGATGTAGCATACACATGCACGTACACACAGACACCTAGCAGATCTAGAAGATGTAGCATACACATGTACATACACACAGACACCTAGCAGATCTAGAAGATGTAGCATACACATGTACATACACACAGACACCTAGCAGATCTAGAAGATGTAGCATACACATGTACATACACACTGACACGTAGCAGATCTAGAAGATGTAGCATACACATGTACATACACACAGACACGTAGCAGATCTAGAAGATGTAGCATACACATGCACATACACACAGACACCTAGCAGATCTAGAAGATGTAGCATACACATGCACATACACACAGACACCTAGCAGATCTAGAAGATGTAGCATACACATGCACATACACACAGACACGTAGCAGATCTAGAAGATGTAACATGCACATACACACAGACACCTAGCAGATCTAGAAGATGTAGCATACACATGTACATACACACAGACACCTAGCAGATCTAGAAGATGTAGCATACACATGTACATACACACAGACACCTAGCAGATCTAGAAGATGTAGCATACACATGCACATACACACAGACACGTAGCAGATCTAGAAGATGTAGCATACACATGCACATACTGTACACACAGACACCTAGCAGATATAGGCAGACTAGCTGAGATGTTCATGGATAGACACACACAACATCTGCAATAAACCACCCTCATACACACATTCTCAGTTCAATTTGACCCTCAACTAATATATCATTTATTGACCTCTTCCCCAGGTAACTTTGAGTTGGTCAGTTTGCTGTTGGAGAGAGGAGCAGACCCCATGGTGGGAACCGTGTATCGTAACGGTATCTCTACTGCCCCTCATGGAGACATGAACTCCTACAGTTTAGCAGCAGCACATGGACACAGGTAACACTGACTATACTCACAACACACGAAATGAGCAAGAAATTATAGGTAGAGAGAAAACATATCTCTCTCTCGCTTGCGAACACACATACATACCCAACCCCAAACACACACATGTCACCCTACATTTAACATCATAGCTTCCCTGCATTATCACTACATTATCACAACTATCACTACTATCACATATCTCTGTGTGCTATCCTCCCCGTAAAGGAACGTGTTCCGCAAGCTGCTGTCCCAGACGGAGAAGGGGAAAGGGGACGTGCTGTCCCTGGAGGAGATCCTTGCCGAGGGGACAGAGGAAGAAAGGGGCCTGGAGGAGAGGAACCCCTCCCAGCTGGACCTGGTCCGGACAGGCAAGGCCAAGCTCAAGGCCCTGAGAGAGGCCATGTACCACAGCTCTGAACACGGACATGTGGATATCACCATCGACATACGCAGCCTAGGTTAGTACATACTTTAGTAACACTTTATAGTCTATCTGCAGCAGGGGTGGGCAATTCCAGTCCTTGAGGGCCTGATTGGTGTCACAGTTTTTCTCCAGCCCCAGCTAACACACCAGAAACCAATAATCACCTAGTCATGATCTTCAGTTTAGAATGCAATTTGATTAATCAGCCGTGTTTGCTAGGGATGGAGAAAAAGTGTGGCACCAATCAGGCCTCGAGGACTGGAGTTGTCCACCCCTGATCTACAGTATATAGTATAGTTCAGTGGTGGCTGGTGGCACTTTAAATCAGAGGACAGGTTAATGGTTGGAATGGACTAAATGGAATGGTATCAAATGCATGGTTTCCATGGTTTCCATGAGTTTGATACCATTCCATTAATTCATTTCCAAACATTACTATGAGCTGTCCTTCCATCACCAGCCTCCTCTGGTATAGAGGCTCAATAACCAAGACCAGATTAGTAACATGTTGAGATGCCAACTGCATGTCTGTGGACTTGCAACAGGGAACAATATATAGACGTTCACCTCATCAACCATGAACTTAGTTTCAGGTCAACTGCATATTTGTAACAACATGTACTTTCTTTAGGTCTTCACAATGCAGTAATTACAGTATAGATATGCGCAGCCTTTTGTCAGTATAATAGATATACATTCAGGTCTGACCTATACATTGTAATCTAAGAGATCCATATTGCCGTGGCCATTCCTTGCATTCCAGTCACATGAAGCAAACTGTACATGTTCTGCCTGTGTTGTTGTTGTTGTTTTCCCAATGGAATGAAGGCCGGCTGTTTGTGTAACAACCTTGTGTTTTTTTCCATTTGTCTCCTCATTCCACTAAGATCTGTTAGTGGGTTCTCACCGTATAATAATTATTGTAGTTTTGTTGACAAGATATATTGCTGGCAATATTAACAATGGGAATCAGTGTAAGCAGGCGGGGGGGGGGGGGGGTGGAAGCAGACAGGAACATTCTAGCTAAGGAGAGGGCAGATTTACATTTGAACAACAGGCACAACTATGATATAAAGTGTTTTTTCTCAAAGTTGGCGGGATGTCAAGTGTGTGTGTAGATGTAAACATCTCTGTGTGTGTGTATGTGTCTCAGGGGTCCCCTGGACGCTGCACACCTGGCTGGAGTCTCTGCGGACGTGTTTCCTGCAGCATCGGAGACCACTGATCCAGGGCCTGCTCAAGGAGTTCAGCTGTATTGAGGAGGAGGAGTACACACAGGAGCTCATCACCCACGGCCTGCCACTCTTGTTTCAGATTCTACGAGCCAGCAAGGTGACTGGATGTCATGGCCTGTATTCAAAAAGTGTCTCAGACAATTGCTGATCTAGGATCAGGTCCCCCATCGTATTCATTATAATCTTAAAGGCAAAATGTATTCTAGATCTGAGTTGGGCACACATCTAACTTTCTACATTCAGCTTTTTTCCATATCCACATCCCACTTTCTTCAACTTTCAACTGTATTGGTTGCATTGGGAAATTGGTCACATACAAAATAAACGTAGAGACATGCTTTACACAATGTGAAGCATGTTGTCAGATCCCAACATTCCATATCTGTCTCTTTTTTCTCTCCTGACAGTGAAGTGTCTTCTTTCTGCTTCACAACCAAACCCTTAAGAAGGAACCTATGGACGTTCTTATTCCCCTTTATAGAAACATGGCCTACTCGCTTGGCTCAGTCTCCTCTGCATTCCTGTGAGCCCTGGTGAACAGAAGTACACTAAATAGAGAATAGGCGGACATGTGGAACATGACCCATTTGTCTTATTGTGATTATATAATGCAGCCCTCTCTCCACACTGACTGGCGGAACCCCCCAGGCCCAATCCATTTCAATTAGTGCATTGATTTATGATTTATGCGCTCCGCTTCTAAATTGTACCCATTCTTCAAACCCCACCCATCTCTCTTTATCCCCTCAAGATTCACTGCAGCATTACATCCAACATAATACCTCAATAATATATTAGAACAGTTCAATGCCTTTTCTTATATATCAACTAACTGTTGGCATGTCATGTAGTTGCGCTTGTGCAACATACACACACACACACACACACACACACACACACACACACACACACACACACACACACATACATACACAAACACAGACAAACGTACAAACATACAAAGCCCCCGCCACACACCGCCCTCTCCTGTCCCATTCCAGCAGCTGCCCTCGTCCCTGTCAGGGTTGATCTATGGCAAAGGCAGTGATACCTACTCTATGAGACGCCAGGGACCCCCGTCACTGTTTGTCCTGTCATATCCCCGCTAATGATGTGTGACTTCAAGGTAGAGAACGTTCATCTTCCTCTAGCCAGACTGTGTGTGTAACAGTCTATTTACACCTCCTTGTTTAACACACACACACAAAGGGCAGACTGATGCCCAACAGAGAGTAACACTGAGAAGATGTGTATGTTTTCATGTTCAGGATGTGATATGAGAAATGTGGACTTATTCTATAAAGGGGACTTGTTATTATGGTCTCCATACTGGTGTGGCACACAATACATTATAGCAGCAGTTACTGCAAAATTAGTGCTTTATTCAGGCTATCAACAAGTGTGGATCTGTTACGCTGGGTTCTCTGTGGTCTGCAGATGTTATTTTTCATCCTTCTGAAAGCAACACTAGATAATCTACTCACTGATTGACTGTGAACACTGGTGCTTGTTTAATCAGCAGCCTTTGTGACTTGACCTACTGGGCAATTTGGAAGTGAATGTGGTAGTATATACCTGTATCTGCCTTTATCTATATTGTGTGTAAGGAGTGTATAAAACCCGTCTGATATCTAACTCCCCTGTGTTCCCTCTCCCCATCTGCGATGTTCCAGAATGAGGTGATCAGCCAGCAGCTGTCTCTGATCTTCACCCAGTGCTACGGGCCGTACCCCATCCCCAAACTCTCCGAGATCAAGAGGAAACAGACCTCACGCCTGGGTGAGCAGGAGAAGAAGGATTAGGTCTTAATGCTTAGTAGTAAAAGTTTGATTTCTGCTATGGAGCACGTCGTACATAACACTGCACTGATTCACATCAGCATAGACAAATGCTCCATTTAGTGTCCAAAGATTGTCAGAAACTAGAAATTCAGAATTGTGTTGAAATAAATTAGATGATGAATCTGCCTTCCAGATCCTCATTTCCTAAACAACCAGGAGATGTCAGATGTGACCTTCTTGGTGGAGGGGAAGCCATTCTACGCCCACAAAGTCCTGCTCTTCACCGCCTCTGGCAGGTCAGAACACTTCTCTCTCTCTGTCTCTCTGTCTCTCTGTCTCTCTCTCTCTCTCTCTCTAAATTCCTCCTTAACTATCTGCAAGCAAGTGAGGGCAACTACCCACACATAACTCCTGTCCCCAACTATCCTGACATAACTCCTGTCCCCAACTACCCTTACATAACTCCTGTCCCCAACTACCCTTACATAACTCCTGTCCCCAACTACCCTTACATAACTCCTGTTCCCAACTACACTTACATAACTCCTGTCCCCAACTACCCATACATAACTCCTGTCCCCAACTATCCTGACATAACTCCTGTCCCCAACTACCCTTACATAACTCCTGTCCCCAACTACCCTTACATAACTCCTGTTCCCAACTACACTTACATAACTCCTGTTCCCAACTACCTATACATAACTCCTGTCCCCAACTACCCTTACATAACTCCTGTCCCCAACTACCCTTACATAACTCCTGTCCCCAACTACCCTTACATAACTCCTGTCCCCAACTACCTATACATAACTCCTGTCCCCAACTACCCTTACATAACTCCTGTCCCCAACTACCCTTACATAACTCCTGTCCCCAACTACCCTTACATAACTCCTGCCCCCAACTACCCTTACATAACTCCTGTCCCCAACTACCCTTACATAACTCCTGTCCCTAACTACCTATACATAACTCCTGTCAAATCAAATCAAAATCAAATCAAATCAAATTTATTTATATAGCCCTTCGTACATCAGCTGATATCTCAAAGTGCTGTACAGAAACCCAGCCTAAAACCCCAAACAGCAAACAATGCAGGTGTAAAAGCACGGTGGCTAGGAAAAACTCCCTAGAAAGGCCAAAACCTAGGAAGAAACCTAGAGAGGAACCAGGCTATGTGGGGTGGCCAGTCCTCTTCTGGCTGTGCCGGGTAGAGATTATAACAGAACATGACCAAGATGTTCAAATGTTCATAAATGACCAGCATGGTCGAATAATAATAAGGCAGAACAGTTGAAACTGGAGCAGCAGCACAGTCAGGTGGACTGGGGACAGCAAGGAGTCATCATGTCAGGTAGTCCTGGGGCACGGTCCTAGGGCTCAGGTCCTCCGAGAGAGAGAAAGAAAGAGAGAATTAGAGAGAGCATATGTGGGGTGGCCAGTCCTCTTCTGGCTGTGCCGGGTGGAGATTATAACAGAATGTGGCCAAGATGTTCAAATGTTCATAAATGACCAGCATGGTTGAATAATAGTAAGGCAGAACAGTTGAAACTGGAGCAGCAGCATGGCCAGGTGGACTGGGGACAGCAAGGAGTCATCATGTCAGGTAGTCCTGGGACATGGTCCTAGGGCCCAGGCCAGTTGAAACTGGAGCAGCAGCATGGCCAGGTGGACTGGGGACAGCAAGGAGTCATCATGTCAGGTAGTCCTGGGGCATGGTCCTAGGGCTCAAGTCCTCCGAGAGAGAGAAAGAAAGAGAGAAGGAGAGAATTAGAGAACGCACACTTAGATTCACACAGGACACCGAATAGGACAGGAGAATTTACTCTCAGATATAACAAACTGACCCTAGATATAACAAACTGACCCCCGACACATAAACTAATGCAGCATAAATACTGGAGGCTGAGACAGGAGGGGTCAGGAGACACTGTGGCCCCATCCGAGGACACCCCGGACAGGGCCAAACAGGAAGGATATAACCCCACCCACTTTGCCAAAGCACAGCCCCCACACCACTAGAGGGATATCTTCAACCACCAACTTACCATCCTGAGACAAGGCCGAGTATAGCCCACAAAGATCTCCGCCACAGCTCAACCCAAGGGGCGCCAACCCAGACAGGCCGACCACAACAGTGAATCAACCCACCCAGGTGACGCACCCCCCCAGGGACGGCATGAGAGAGCCCCAGTAAGCCAGTGACTCAGCCCCGTAACAGGGTAGAGGCAGAGAATCCCAGTGGAAAGAGGGGAATCGGCCAGGCAGAGACAGCAAGGGCGGTTCGTTGCTCCAGAGCCTTTCCGTTCACCTTCCCACTCCTGGGCCAGACTACACTCAATCATATGACCCACTGAAGAGATGAGTCTTCAGTAAAGACTTAAAGGTTGAGACCGAGTTTGCGTCTCTGACATGGGTAGGCAGACCGTTCCATAAAAATGGAGCTCTATAGGAGAAAGCCCTGCCTCCAGCTGTTTGCTTAGAAATTCTAGGGACAATTAGGAGGCCTGCGTCTTGTGACCGTAGCGTACGTGTAGGTATGTACGGCAGGACCAAATCAGAGAGATAGGTAGGAGCAAGCCCATGTAATGCTTTGTAGGTTAGCAGTAAAACCTTGAAATCAGCCCTTGCTTTGACAGGAAGCCAGTGTAGAGAGGCTAGCACTGGAGTAATATGATCAAATTTTTGGGTTCTAGTCAGGATTCTAGCAGCCGTATTCAGCACTAACTGAAGTTTATTTAGTGCTTTATCCGGGTAGCCGGAAAATAGAGCATTGCAGTAGTCTAACCTAGAAGTGACAAAAGCATGGATTAATTTTTCTGCATCATTTTTGGACAGAAAGTTTCTGATTTTTGCAATGTTACGTAGATGGAAAAAAGCTGTCCTCGAAATGGTCTTGATATGTTCTTCAAAAGAGAGATCAGGGTCCAGAGTAACGCCGAGGTCCTTCACAGTTTTATTTGAGACGACTGTACAACCATTAAGATTAATTGTCAGATTCAACAGAAGATCTCTTTGTTTCTTGGGACCTAGAACAAGCATCTCTGTTTTGTCCGAGTTTAATAGTAGAAAGTTTGCAGCCATCCACTTCCTTATGTCTGAAACACATGCGCTTCTAGCGAGGGCAATTTTGGGGCTTCACCATGTTTCATTGAAATGTACAGCTGTGTGTCATCCGCATAGCAGTGAAAGTTTACATTATGTTTTCGAATAACATCCCCAAGAGGTAAAATATATAGTGAAAACAATAGTGGTCCTAAAACAGAACCTTGAGGAACACCGAAATTTACAGTTGATTTGTCAGAGGACAAACCATTCACAGAGACAAACTGATATCTTTCCGACAGATAAGATCTAAACCAGGCCAGAACATGTCCGTGTAGACCAATTTGGGTTTCCAATCTCTCCAAAAGAATGTGGTGATCGATGGTATCAAAAGCAGCACTAAGGTCTAGGAGCACGAGGACAGATGCAGAGCCTCGGTCCGTTGCCATTAAAATGTCATTTACCACCTTCACAAGTGCCGTCTCAGTGCTATGATGGGGTCTAAAACCAGACTGAAGCATTTCGTATACATTGTTTGTCTTCAGGAAGGCAGTGAGTTGCTGCGCAACAGCCTTCTCTAAAATTTTTGAGAGGAATGGAAGATTCGATATAGGCCGATAGTTTTTATATTTTCTGGGTCAAGGTTTGGCTTTTTCAAGAGAGGCTTTATTACTGCCACTTTTAGTGAGTTTGGTACACATCCAGTGGATAGAGAGCCGTTTATTATGTTCAACATAGGAGGGCCAAGCACAGGAAGCAGCTCTTTCAGTAGTTTAGTTGGAATAGGGTCCAGTATGCAGCTTGAAGGTTTAGAGGCCATGATTATTTTCATCATTGTGTCAAGAGATATAGTACTAAAAGACTTGAGCGTCTCTCTTGATCCTAGATCCTGGCAGAGTTGTGCAGACTCAGGACAACTGAGGTTTGGAGGAATACGCAGGTTTAAAGAGGAGTCCGTAATTTGCTTTCTAATAATCATAATCTTTTCCTCAAAGAAGTTCATGAATTTATCACTGCTAAAGTGAAAGTCATCCTCTCTTGGGGAATGCTGCTTTTTAGTTAGCTTTGCGACAGTATCAAAAAGGAATTTCGGATTGTTCTTATTTTCCTCAATTAAGTTAGAAAAATAGGATGATCGAGCAGCAGTAAGGGCTCTTCGGTACTGCACGGTACCGTCCTTCCAAGCTAGTCGGAAGACTTCCAGTTTGGTGTGGCGCCATTTCCGTTCCAATTTTCTGGAAGCTTGCTTCAGAGCTCGGGTATTTTCTGTGTACCAGGGAGCTAGTTTCTTATGAGACATTTTTTTAGTTTTTAGGGGTGCAACTGCATCTAGGGTATTGCGCAAGGTTAAATTGAGATACTCAGTTAGGTGGTTAACGGATTTTTGTCCTCTGGCGTCCTTGGGTAGGCAGAGGGAGTCTGGAAGGGCATCAAGGAATTTTGTGTTGTCTGTGAATTTATAGCACGACTTTTGATGTTCCTTGGTTGGGGTCTGAGCAGATTATTTGTTGCAATTGCAAACGTAATAAAATGGTGGTCCGATAGTCCAGGATTATGAGGAAAAACATTAAGATCCACAACATTTATTCCATGGGACAAAACTAGGTCCAGCGTATGACTGTGACAGTGAGTGGGTCCAGAGACATGTTGGACAAAACCCACTGAGTCGATGATGGCTCCGAAAGCCTTTTGGAGTGGGTCTGTGGACTTTTCCATGTGAATATTAAAGTCACCAAAGATTAGAATATTATCTGCAATGACTACAAGGTCCGATAGGAATTCAGGGAACTCAGTGAGAAACGCTGTATATGGCCCAGGAGGCCTGTAAACAGTAGCTATAAAAAGTGATTGAGTAGGCTGCATAGATTTCATGACTAGAAGCTCAAAAGACGAAAAACGTCATTTTTTTTTTTGTAAATTGAAATTTGCTATCGTAAATGTTAGCAACACCTCCGCCTTTGCGGGATGCACGGGGATATGCTCACTAGTGTAGCCAGGAGGTGAGGCCTCATTTAACACAGTAAATTCATCAGGCTTAAGCCATGTTTCAGTCAGGCCAATCACATCAAGATTATGATCAGTGATTAGTTCATTGACTATAATTGCCTTTGAAGTAAGGGATCTAACATTAAGTAGCCCTATTTTGAGAAGTGAGGTATCATGATCTCTTTCAGTAATGACAGGAATGGAGGTGGTCTTTATCCTAGTGAGATTGCTAAGGCGAACACCGCCATGTTTAGTTTTGCCCAACCTAGGTCGAGGCACAGACACGGTCTCAATGGTGATAGCTGAGCTGACTACACTGACTATGCTAGTGGCAGACTCCACTATGCTGGCAGGCTGGCTAATAGCCTGCTGCCTGGCCTGCACCCTATTTCATTGTGGAGCTAGAGGAGTTAGAGCCCTGTCTATGTTGGTAGATAAGATGAGAGCACCCCTCCAGCTAGGATGGAGTCCGTCACTCCTCAGCAGGTCAGGCTTGGTCCTGTTTGTGGGTGAGTCCCAGAAAGAGGGCCAATTATCTACAAATTCTATCTTTTGGGAGGGGCAGAAAACAGTTTTCAACCAGCGATTGAGTTGTGAGACTCTGCTGTAGAGCTCATCACTCCCCTAACTGGGAGGGGGCCAGAGACAATTACTCGATGCCGACACATCTTTCTAGCTGATATGCACGCAGAAGCTATGTTGCGCTTGGTGATCTCTGACTGTTTCATCCTAACATCGTTGGTGCCGACGTGGATAACAATATCTCTATACTCTCTACACTCGCCAGTTTTAGCTTTAGCCAGCACCATCTTCAGATTAGCCTTAACGTCGGTAGCCCTGCCCCCGGGTAAACAGTGTATGATCGCTGGATGATTCGCTTTAAGTCTAATACTGCGGGTAATGGAGTCGCCAATGACTAGAGTTTTCAATTTGTCAGAGCTAATGGTGGGAAGCTTCGGCGTCTCAGACCCCGTAACGGGAGGAGTAGAGACCAGAGAAGACTCGGCCTCTGACACCGACCCGCTGCTTAATGGGGAAAACCGGTTGAAAGTTTCTGTCGGCTGAATGAGCGACACCGGTTGAGCGTTCCTACAGCATTTCCTTCCAGAAACCGTGAGAAAATTGTCCGGCTGCGGGGACTGTGCCAGGGGATTTATACTACTATCTGTACTTACTGGTGGCACTCCTGTCCCCAACTACCCTTACATAACTCCTGTCCCCAACTACCCTTACATAACTCCTGTCCCCAACTACCTATACATAACTCCTGTCCCCAACTACCCTTACATAACTCCTGTCCCCAACTACCCATACATAACTCCTGTCCCCAACTACCTATACATAACTTCTGTCCCCAACTACCTATACATAACTCCTGTCCCCAACTACCCATACATAACTCCTGTCCCCAACTACCTATACATAACTCCTGTCCCCAACTACCTATACATAACTCCTGTCCCCAACTACCCATACATAACTCCTGTCCCCAACTACCTATACATAACTCCTGTCCCCAACTACCTATACATAACTCCTGTCCCCAACTACCCTTACATAACTCCTGTCCCCAACTACCTATACATAACTCCTGTCCCCAACAACCTATACATAACTCCTGTCCCCAACTACCTATACATAACTCCTGTCCCCAACTACCTATACATAACTCCTGTCCCCAACTACCTATACATAACTCCTGTCCCCAACTACCTATACATAACTCCTGTCCCCAACTACCTATACATAACTCCTGTCCCCAACTACCTATACATACCTCCTGTCCCCAACTACCCATACATAACTCCTGTCTCCAACTACCTATACATACCTCCTGTCCCCAACTACCTATACATAACTCCTGTCCCCAACTACCTATACATACCTCCTGTCCCCAACTACCTATACATAACTCCTGTCCCCAACTACCTATACATACCTCCTGTCCCCAACTACCTATACATAACTCCTGTCCCCAACTACCTATACATAACTCCTGTCCCCAACTACCCTTACATAACTCCTGTCCCCAACTACCTATACATAACTCCTGTCCCCAACTACCTATACATAACTCCTGTCCCCAACTACCTATACATAACTCCTGTCCCCAACTACCTATACATAACTCCTGTCCCCAACTACCTATACATAACTCCTGTCCCCAACTACCTATACATAACTCCTGTCCCCAACTACCTATACATAACTCCTGTCCCCAACTACCTATACATAACTCCTGTCCCCAACTACCTATACATAACTCCTGTCCCCAACTACCTATACATAACTCCTGTCCCCAACTACCTATACATAACTCCTGTCCCCAACTACCTATACATAACTCCTGTCCCCACCTACCTATACATAACTCTTGTCCCCAACTACCTATACATAACTCCTGTCCCCAACTACCCTTACATAACTCCTGTCCCCAACTACCCATACATAACTCCTGTCCCCAACTACCCTTACATAACTCCTGTCTCAGTCAATTAAATGTATTTATCAATGCTTTTTTTTACATCAGCAGATGTCACAAAGTGCTATATAGAAACCCAGCCTAAAACCCCAAACAGCAAGCAATACAGATGCAGAAACAGGGTGGCTCGGAAAAACTCCCTAGAAAGGCAGGAACCTAGGAAGAAACCTAGAGAGGAACCAGGCTCTGAGAGGTGGCCAGTCATCTTCAGGCTGTGCCGGTTGGAGATTATAACATTACGTGGCCATTAAGGCCAGAGGAGGAGAGAGAGAAATGGGAGAATTAGGGGGAACATATTTAAGTTCACACAGGACACCAGATAGGACAAGAGAATTACACCAGATAGGACAAGAGAATTACACCAGATAGAACAAGAGAATTACACCAGATAGAACAAGAGAATTATACCAGATAGGACAAGATAATTACACCAGATAGGACAAGAGAATTACACCAGATAGGACAAGAGAATTACACCAGATAGAACAAGAGAATTACACCAGATAGGACAAGAGAATTACACCAGATAGGACAAGAGAATTACACCAGATAGAACAAGAGAATTACACCAGATAGAACAAGAGAATTACACCAGATAGAACAAGAGAATTACACCAGATAGAACAAGAGAATTACACCAGATAGAACAAGAGAATTACACCAGATAGAACAAGAGAATTACACCAGATAGAACAGATTGACGCTAGCCCCCCGGCACTGTGAAGAGACACACAAAGGTACAGAGATACGCATACATTGTGATATTGTTTTATGGTGGTATTAAACATTTTATATTGTAGATATGTAGTGGTGTAATAATGTTATATGATGTACTGTTTTATATTTTGTTTCATATGTAATGTAAGTGCTTTAATATGTTTGGACCGGAGGAAGAGTATCCTGGGGGGGATCCTTAATAAATACAAAATACTATTGCAGCATAGATACTGGAGGCTGAGACTCTGGCCCTGTCCGACGATACTCCCGGACAGGGCCAACCAGGCAGGATATAACTCCACCCACTTTGCCCACACACCACTAGAGGGATATGAACAGACCACCAACTTACTACCCTGAGACAAGGCTGAGTATAGCCCACAAAGATTTCCTCCACCTGAGGGGGCGCAAAACTGGACAGGAAGATCACGTTAGTGCCTCGAGATGAGTCTTCAGTCTTAAAGGTTGAAAGTCTTAAAGACTTAAAGGTTGAGACCGAGTCTGCATCTCTCACATGGATAGGCAGACCATTCCATAAAAACTGAGCTTGATAGGAGAAAGCCCTGCCTCCAGCTGTTTGGTTAGAAATTCTAAAGACAGTAAGAAGGCCTGCGTCTTGTGACTGTAGCGAATGTGTAGGTATGTGCGGCAAGACCAAATCGGAATGATACTGTAGGTAGGAGCAAGCCCATGCAATAGCAGTAAAACCTTGAAATCATCCCTAGGCTTAACAGGAAGCCAGTGTAGAGGCTAGCACTGGAGTAATATGATAACATTTTGGGGTTGTAGTCAAGAGCTAACAGCTGTGTTTAGCACTAACTGAAGTTTATTAAGTGCTTTATCCAGGTAGCCAGAGAGTAGAGCATTGCAGTAATGTAATCTAAAAGTGACAAAAGCATGGATTACTTTTTCTGAATAATTTTTGGACAAAACGTTTCAGTTTTTTGCAACATTATGAAGATGGGAAAAGCTGCCCATAAAATATTCTTGATATGTTCGTCAAAAGAGAGATCAGGGTCCAGAATAATGCCGAGGTCCTTATTTGAGACGACTGTACAACCATCAAGATTAATTGTCAGATCAAACTGCAGATCTCTTTGTTTCTTGGGACCTAGAACTAGGATCTCTGTTTGGTCTGAGTTTCAAAGTAATACATTTGCCGCCATCCACTTCCTTATGTCTGAAACACAGACTTCCAGGGTAGGCAATTTTGGTGCCTTCCTCGCCTTTCCTTCCAGTTCTCTGCTGCCAATGACTGGAATGAATGGCAAAAATCTCTGAATCTGGAGTCTTTTATCTCTCTCTCTCTAACTTTAAGCATCAGCTGTCAGAGCAGCTTACCGATCACTGTACCTGTACACAGCCAATCTGTAAATAGCACACCTGACTACCTCATCCCCATATTATTACTTACCCTCTTGCTCTTTTGCACCCCAGTATCTCTACTTGCACATCATCATCTGCACATATATCACTCCAGTTTTAATGCTAAATTGTAATTATTTTCGCCTCTATGGCCTATTTATTGCCAACCTCCCTACTCTTCTACATTTGCACACACTGTACATAGATCTTTCTATCTTTCTTTTCTTTTGTGTTATTGACTGTACGTTTGTTTATGTGTAACTCTGTGTTGTTGTTTTTGTCGCACTGCTTTACTTTATCTTGGCCAGGTCGCAGTTGTAAATGAGAACTTGTTCTCAACGGGCCTACCTGGTTAAATAAAGGTGAAATAAAAAAACACAATAAAAATACATCTATTTTTTGTTCTCTCTCTGTCTTTCTTTCTCTCTGCTTAAGGTTTAAGTCTCTACTGGCGAACAGACCAGCTGCTGAAAACACATGTATTGAAATCAGCCACGTCAAATACAACATATTCCTGGTGCGTTCATAGAGAAAATAACTTTTCTGTTTTTCCCTTACAATCTAATCAAATTGATACATGAATCAGACAACGGTGTGATACGTTTTCAAAGGGGAATGTTCATACAAAAAATACCCATATTCTTTCCCATGACAGTGTAAATCCATTGGTAGGTTTGTTGTGTTGTGTGAATGTTGTGTAAACGTCAGTTAATTCGTACTGTTACAGCTGGTGATGCAATACCTCTACTGTGGTGGGACGGAGCATCTGCACATCAGAAACACAGAGGTTATGGAGGTAAGACTGTTAGTCCATTTGCCACGTTGTCAGTCGAGTCATGTTTTCTAAGATGCGATAAGACTTAGACCAATATACAGCTTGTTGAGAGAATGCCAAGAGTGTGCAAAGCTGTCACCGAGGCAAAGGATGGCTACTTTGAAGAATCTAAATATAAAATATATTCTGATTTGTTTAACACTTTTTTGGTTACTACATGATTCCATATGTGTTATTTCATAGTTTTGATGTCTTCACTATTATTCTACAATGTAGAAAATAGTAAAAATAAAAAAAACCCTTGAATGAGTGGGTGTGTCCAAACTTTTGACTGGTACTGTACATATATGCATCCGTGTTCATAACCAAATCAAAATCAAATCAAATGTATTTATATAGCCCTTCGTACATCAGCTGATATCGCAAAGTGCTGTACAGAAACCCAGCCTAAAACCCCAAACAGCAAGCACTGCAGGTGTAGAAGCACGGTGGCTAGGAAAAACTCCCTAGAAAGGCCAAAACCTAGGAAGAAACCTCGAGAGGAACCAGGCTATGTGGGGTGGCCAGTCCTCTTCTGGCTGTGCCGGGTGGAGATTATAACAGAACATGGCCAAGATGTTCAAATGTTCATAAATGACCAGCATGGTCCAATAATAATAAGGCAGAACAGTTGAAACTGGAGCAGCAGCACGGCCAGGTGGACTGGGGACAGCAAGGTAGTCCTGAGGCATGGTCCTAGGGCTCAGGTCCTCCGAGAGAGAGAAAGAAAGAGAGAATTAGAAAGAGCACACTTAAATTCACACAGGACACCGAATAGGACAGGAGAAGTACTCCAGATATAACAAACTGACCCTAGCCCCCCGACACATAAACTACTGCAGCATAAATACTGGAGGCTGAGACAGGAAGGGTCAGGAGACACTGTGGCCGCATCCGAGGACACCCCCGGACAGGGCCAAACAGGAAGGATATAACCCCACCCACTTTGCCAAAGCACAGCCCCCACACCACTAGAGCCCCCATAACCAATACAATTTAGATACTTCCTGATACAAGGTGGGCAGTCCCAGTTAGTGAAGAGCAAGCAGTATTACAGTCCAACAACATGTACTACTTAACCATAATAGGGTCATGTTACCAGCCTGGTGACTGGGCCGAGATCTGTGTCATTGTGACCATACAGCAGGATTAGGCAGCCTAAATAGATCTGATGCCGGGCTACAATTGTCTTCTTTTCTGGTGTGTGCAGCTGCTGTCAGCGGCCAAGTTCTTCCAGCTGGAGGCGCTGCAGAGGCACTGTGAGATCATCTGCTCTAAGAACATCAACACAGAAACCTGTGTGGAGATCTACAGCCACACCAAGGTGAGGAGGTCGAGTTGAGAATGTGTCGTACAGCAGTACGGTGTGGGGGTCTGCTTGTGTATGTCTACTATCTATTCATGCACGTGTGTATGAGGCCGTGGGTGTGAGTTTGTGTGTGTGTGATCATGTGTAAACATATTTGCCTGTGCTTGCCTTCCTGCTTGGTGTTTGTGCCGTTTGCAGTATGTACTGTAGGAATGCATGCAAATAAACATGTTTGATACACAGATTCTTAAGTAGATGTCTCCTTAATTAGTTTGTGCAGCACTGATGAGGGCATAGGAGCCGAAACGTATGCTCCTTTTACAATACAAAATGTTTAATACCACCATACAACAATATCACAATGTATGCGTATGCATGTCTCTGTACCTTTGTGTGTGTCCTTCTACACCTTGCACTTTAACCTTTAGTATTCTTTTGAGCATGGATTAAATTAAGTATGTTATTTTAGCATCTCTGCCTCCTTGAGTTATTCCATTGTCATGGTTTGAGTGTGAGTAACTTTTGAACTCTACTGATACACAGATTCCTCACGAAGTGTGTGTGTGTGCTTGCTTGTGTGCATTAACAAAAATGTATAGGTTTGGCATCCAACTCAAGCTAGACAACACTCAACTGTTCTCAAACCTTCTGCTCCATCAGTTCCTGGATGTCCCAGATTTGGCTGTCTACATCGAGGGCTACTTCCTGAAAAACATGGTGGTGCTGATTGAGCTGGAGCCCTTCAAAACACTGCTGTACGACACGCCTCCAGACAGTCCCGCCACCGATGTACTCCTGGACCTGGAGAAGACCCTGGGCATCCGCATCCAGTCCATCCACCTGTCCTCCTCCAAGGGCTCCATTGTCTGATTGGTTGATTTATTGAGCTGCTAATGGGACTGGAACTGTCTGTCTGTCACCATTGACCCCAGTTCAACACATAGCTGTACTGAACCACACTCAACAGTGACACTTTTAAATTGCTTGCTGTGCTAACACGCCATTGGCATTCTCCTGCAGCCTACTGAGCTTTGGGCCGAGCACTTAGGCAAATGGACAGCGCTGGAACCCCAGAAATGTGAAAAGGAGATTTTCATAGGGCTGGAGTAAAGCTGACTCGTCACAGCAATAGTGGGACTATATCGCTGAGATGCAGTGAGGGATGTGTGTGTGTGTGTGTCTGGAATCATTCGTAAAGCCCCAGTCAACATTACTTCGCTCCTCCAGACTGCAGTCAGACCTGCCATTACTCCACGTGTCTACTGGGCAGAATCATTGTTGGTACCTTTCTCAGCATGGTTCTGCAATCCTACATAGCTTTATAGTCTATTTATAACTGGGCCTAGCCAAACGTAACATAAGAGCAGACCTGAGTTCAATATTATTTCAAATAAAATACTTTTAGCATTTGCTCTAGTCTGCCCGGGGTGTCAGATTGGTGCTGTTTGCACTTTTGTGACTATTCTATTGGTTCCATTGTGCCAGGCAAGCTCAATCACGCCTAGATAAACTATTTAACATGATTTCAAATAGTATTTGAACCCTGGTCTGCTACATGTAAGAGTGATATGTGGATATACTGTATGTCATGTGGTAGTATGTTTTAAGGGAGTCATGCAAAGGAGAGAGGTATTGGGAAATTCTTCAAGCTACGTTTGTGAAAGCTGGAGAACAGAAAACACATTTCCTTCCTTCATCCGCTGTTAGAACTGTGTAAATATTGTGAATAAAACACAGAGCTTTGGCTCCTCTTGTAAGTTAATGTATATATCCTACAGATGTTTCTTCTTCTCATGCGTCTACTCATTGGATATGGCTTTATAAAAAGTTGTTCTTTTCAATGTGTTATCGTTCTGTATGTTTCAAGTTGCATGTCATGAGAATGACTGTTTTGCTTGTGTTCAGTTTGGTTTAAGAGTGGCATGAGACTTTAAGAGAGGAAGCAGGAACGGTATTGAGGAGCGATATTGTCAGCATGTGTCTCTAAATGTGTAGACGTGTACCGGTGTCTTCATTTCAGGAGAGAACGGTTATGGGCCTGTATTCAAAAAGCGTCTCTGAGTGGGAGTGCTGATCTAGAATCAGGTCCCCCTGTCTATAATCACATTCATTATGATCTAAAAGGATAAAACTGATCCAGCACGCCTACTCTGAGACACTTTATGGATAGAGGCCTAGTTCAAAAGATGATCAGGGTCTATCCTAAACCGGAGAAGCGTCATCTGTTGTGTTTTCCAGACATTGTGAAACTACATGTAAATGTGTGACTTAATATCCGTTTCCTCCATAAAGATTAATATAAAGAATGATATGAATCCTCCCTAGATATCAACTGGTTTTCTTGTCTCGAACAACAATCTCAACGATTTTTCCACTGTGAAACCTTAGTAAATGGTCTCCAGTTGTTGTTGGGACCTATGGATTTACCCTCTGGTGTTCTGTCATTAGCTGGATCCCTCATGGCGGAAGGTTTGGGAGTGGTCATGTGACATCACACACTTCACAAGCTGTACTACAGAGAATAAATGACCTTTAGGTTGAATCCCAATTGTCCACCCTTCTCCCAAAGTGTGCACTTGCATACTTCCAGTCATGGATTTCACAGTGGTGGAAACTCCCTTCAGCCAATAGTTACACCAATCCAGCTGTTTTAAATCCATGACAGGGAGTGTTCAAGTGCGGTCGGAAAAACAGGGAGAAGGTTGGAAAATCGGGATGTAGCCTTAGACTACAATCCTGACAACTTTGTCTAGCTGCTAGGGAAAGGGGGATACGTAGTCACTTGTACAATGGAATGCATTCAACTGAAATGATTCTTCTGCATTTAACCCAACCCCTCTGAATCAGAGATGTGCAGGGGGCTGCCTTAATCAACGTCATCGGCACCCGGGGAGCATTTGTTGTTGGAGGTTAACTGCCTTGCTGAAGGGCAGAACGGCAGATTTTTCCACCTTGCTGGCTCAGGGATTCAAACCAGCAACCTTTTGCTCCTAACCGCTGGGCTACCTGCTACTGTTCAAACTTAACTGTGATCAATAGATATTAATGTCTGTAGCCTAGAATCAAACTGATATGCTCAGTTTCACTATGGTTTAACTTCATGAAAGGGAGCAAATCAGTTTGGATTCTGGGCTAAGGCTGCCTGACAGTCAGTGAGTCAGTCAGTCAGTCAGTCATTCAGATCAGACAGAAGGGTTGATGAGGGTTGAGGAACATTATGTCTGTCTGTCTGTCTGTCTGTCTGTCTGTCTGTCTGTCTGTCTGTCTGTCTGTCTGTCTGTCTGTCTGTCTGTCTGTGTCAGTACTGTGGTAGCAGCTAAGTGGGCCTGGCTTGCCAAACAACATGATGAATCACAATCAAATCATTACTCCTGATAGGAATAAGATGACAGGACCTTAATGGCATGCCAGGTTAGTTTGCTCTGTTTTTTTTCTACAAGCCAGGTTAGTTTGCTCTGGGTTTTTTTTCTACAAGCCAGGTTAGTTTGCTCTGTGTTTTTTTTCTACATGCCAGGTTAGTTTGCTCTGGGTTTTTTTTCTACAAGCCAGGTTAGTTTGCTCTGTGTTTTTTTTCTACATGCCAGGTTAGTTTGCTCTGTCTTTTTTTTCTACACGCCAGGTTAGTTTGCTCTGTTTTTTTTTCTACAAGCCAGGTTAGTTTGCTCTGTGTTTTTTTTCTACACGCCAGGTTAGTTTGCTCTGGTTTTCTTTCTACATGCCAGGTTAGTTTGCTCTGTTTTATTTTTCTACACGCCAGGTTAGTTTGCTCTGGGTTTTTTTCTACACGCCAGATTAGTTTGCTCTGGGTTTTTTTTCTACACGCCAGGTTAGTTTGCTTTGGGTTTTTTTTCTACACGCCAGGTTAGTTTGCTCTGGGGTTTTTTCTACACGCCAGGTTAGTTTGCTCTGTTTTTTTTCTACACGCCAGGTTAGTTTGCTCTGGGTTTTTTTTCTACACGCCAGGTTAGTTTCCTCTGGGTTTTTTTTCTACACGCCAGGTTAGTTTGCTCTGTTTTTTTTTTCTACACGCCAGGTTAGTTTGCTCTGGGGTTTTTTCTACACGCCAGGTTAGTTTGCTCTGGGGTTTTTTCTACAAGCCAGGTTAGTTTGCTCTGGGTTTTTTTTCTACACGTCAGGTTAGTTTGCTCTGTTTTTTTTTCTACACGCCAGGTTAGTTTGCTCTGGGTTTTTTTTCTACACGCCAGGTTAGTTTGCTCTGTGTTTTTCTTCTACACGCCAGGTTAGTTTGCTCTGGGATTTTTTTCTACACGCCAGGTTAGTTTGCTCTGGGTTTTTTTTCTACACGCCAGGTTAGTTTACTCTGGGTTTTTTTCTACAAGCCAGGTTAGTTTGCTCTGGGTTTTTTTTCTACACGCCAGGTTAGTTTGCTCTGGGGTTTTTTCTACACGCCAGGTTAGTTTGCTCTGTTTTTTTTTTACACGCCAGGTTAGTTTGCTCTGGGGTTTTTTCTACACGCCAGGTTAGTTTGCTCTGTTTTTTTTTTTACACGCCAGGTTAGTTTGCTCTGGGTTTTTTTCTACAAGCCAGGTTAGTTTGCTCTGGGGTTTTTTTCTACACGCCAGGTTAGTTTGCTCTGGGTTTTTTTTCTACACACCAGGTTAGTTTGCTCTGGGTTTTTTTCTACATGCCAGGTTAGTTTGCTCTGTTTTTTTTTTTACACGCCAGGTTAGTTTGCTCTGGGGGGGTTTTCTACACGCCAGGTTAGTTTGCTCTGGGTTTTTTTTCTACACGCCAGGTTAGTTTGCTCTGGGTTTTTTTTCTACACGCCAGGTTAGTTTGCTCTGGGGGGGTTTTCTACACGCCAGGTTAGTTTGCTCTGGTTTTTTTTTTCTACACGCCAGGTTAGTTTGCTCTGGGGGGTTTTACACTGGAATCTCCTGGCTGGTTGACGGCTCTGGCAGCTCCTGGCTGACTGACGTGGAGCCGTCAGCCAGCCAGGAGCCGCCAGAGCCGTCAGCCAGCCAGGAGCCGCCAGAGCTGTCAGCCAGCCAGGAGCCGCCAGAGCCGTCAGCCAGCCAGGAGCTGCCAGAGCCGTCAGTCAGACAGGAGCTGGCAGAGCCGTCAGCCAGCCAGGAGCTTCCAGAGCCATCAGCCAGCCAGGAGCTGCCAGAGCCGTCAGTCAGCCAGGAGCTGCCAGAGCCGTCCTTCACTCCGGAGCTGCCGGAGTCTCCCGCCTGTCCGGCGCTGCCGGAGTCTCCCGCCTGTCCGGCGCTGCCGGGGTCTCCCGCCTGTCCGGTGCTGCCGAAATCTTCCGTCCATTAGGGACCCGTGATGAGGGTCCCCAGTCCGAGGTCGGCAGCGAGGGTCGCCGCTCATAAGAGGCCAAGGGGGCGGTTGAGGAGGCGGACAAAAACTATGGTGAAGTGGGGTCCACGTCCCGCGCCAGAGCCGCCACCGCGGACAGATGCCCACCCAGAACCTCCCCTATAGGTTCAGGTTTTTGCAGCCGGAGTCCGCACCTGTGTGTGTGGGGGGGGGGGGGGGGTACTGTTACGTTCTGACCATAGTTCTGTTATTTTATTCTTTGTTTTATTATGGTCAGGGACGGAGTTGGGGTGGGCAGTCTGTTGGTTTTTCTATGTTGGTGTTACGGATACCAGTATCCTGTGTGTGTATCCTGTGTGTGTGTGTGTATCCTGTGTTATTTTCTCTCCTTCTCCCCTCACAGGTGAAAATCATCACTCCCAAAATCAGTCACCAATCCAATCATCAATCAGAAGACACACCTCCTCCTGTTTCCTACCCTATCACAGTTCCTTTCCCTTGGTTTAAAAACCCTGTCAGTTGTTTGCTCTAGAGCTCAATCTCTCTGTAAATGCCATGTCTGTAGGTCTCTGTGTTTCACTCTCTCTTTGTGTATTGACCTATCTTTTGTTTGAGCACCTCCATATCACTTTGTCCTCACCTGTGAGTATTGTTTTTGGTTATGGTGTTTGTTTACTGGTGGGAAAAGGGGGAAACAAGACAAGTCGCCCATGGGCATACACTACCCGTAGGTAGACTTTGTTAAATACACTAGTTAGAACTGGGCAGACCACCCACTGTATTTTTGGTTAGTTAGCTGTTGTTAAAGTAGGCTAGTCTAGCTTAGGGGTGTTTTTGAATACTTATTGTTTCTTTCCTTGGGTCCAGCTCAGCCCCTTTTCCTGCTCCCCCCATTACCGTGTGTTTTACAATAAACCTGGAGTTTGACGGTAGATTTCAGTTGTCGTAGTTATTGCGTTCTCACTTTTACTTTGTCACTATTAGAATTTGTATGAGTTATGTTACGGGTCTCATTTACCATCCCCCCTAAACTGTCGGGCCAAAAGGGATTCGTAACAGTTGGTTTTTGTGTTCGGCCTAGTATGGTTCTCAATCAGAGGCAGGTGTCGTTAGTTGTCTCTGATTGAGAATCATACTTAGGTAGCCTGGGTTTCACTTTTGGTTTGTTGGTGTTTGTTTCCGTGTGAGTGTTTGGGCCACACGGAACTATTTCGGTTTTGTAGATTTAACGTTTATTATTTTTGTTCCAGTGTTCAGTTGTGTGGTTTTGAATAAATCAATATGGACACTTACCACGCTGCGTTTTGGTCCGATCCTTACTCCTCCTCAGACAAAGAGGAGGAAAGTCGTTACACACTGTGTGTGTGCGCGTGTGTGTTTGTGTCTGTGTGTGTGGGTGGGTGGTCCACAGAGCAGTCTGCTGGTCATAGCTGGCTTCTCTCTCTACCTGGGCAACGTGTTTCCTGCTGCTATGGACTACCTGCGCTGTGCTGCAGGTTCGGTGAGGGGCTCTTAGCTGACTAGAGTCTGAAAAAGGCTGATCCTCATGTCCCAGAGCTATTTGTGCTGTCTATCCAACTTCTATGACGAATAACATAGGAGTTGGCAAGACAGCACAAACACATCTGGTATCAGGCTAGGAATTACCTGATAGTAGCATGAAAATGGTGCCGACGGACAGGGCTGCTGTGCTTCTAGCTGTTAGGAAATGTTGCTGCAATATTTCTATTTATGTGTTATTTCTTACATTATTAGCCCAGGAAATGTTTTGTGTTATTACTTACAGCCGGGAAGAACATCTGTATATCAGAACAGCAGTAACTCACCAGAATTACCAGCATTACGACCAGGAATACGACTTTCCCGAATCGGATCTTTTGTTTGTTTGTAACATACTATCATACTTTGTTTGTAACATCCTTTGTTTGTAACATACTCTGTTTCACGGAAACATGGCTCTCTCTGTATATACTGTCTGAGTTCGTTCAGCCAGTTGGATTCTCAGTTCATGGCGCAGACATGAATACATATCTCTCCGGGAAGAAGAAGGGGGGCGGGGGTTCATGTTTTATGATTATCTACTCATGGTGTGATTGTGATAACATACAGGACCTTAAGTCCTTTTGTTCACCCGACCTAGAATACTTCAATCAAATCAAATGCCGACCATTATCTTCCAAGAGAATTCTCTTCGGTTATAGTCATAGCCGTGTATATTCCCCCTCAAGCCATTACCACGACGGCCTTCAAATAACTTCAAAGGACTTTATGCAAACTGGTAACCACATATCCTGAGGTCGCAAATTTGAGGAAAACTTTACCGAAAATCTATCAACACATTGACTAGCGCTGCAATAACACTCAACCACTGCTACTAGCGCTGCTAAAACACTCAACCACTGCTACTAGCGCTGCTAAAACACTCAACCACTGCTACTAGCGCTGCTAAAACACTCAACCACTGCTACTAGCGCTGCTAAAACACTCAACCACTGCTACTAGCGCTGCTAAAACACTCAACCACTGCTACTAGCGCTGCTAAAACACTCAACCACTGCTACTAGCGCTGCAATAACACTCAACCACTGCTACTAGCGCTGCAATAACACTCAACCACTGCTACTAGCGCTGCAATAACACTCAACCACTGCTACTAGCGCTGCTAAAACACTCAACCACTGCTACTAGCGCTGCTAAAACACTCAACCACTGCTACTAGCGCTGCAATAACACTCAACCACTGCTACTAGCGCTGCTAAAACACTCAACCACTGCTACTAGCGCTGCTAAAACACTCAACCACTGCTACTAGCGCTGCTAAAACACTCAACCACTGCTACTCCAAATTCCGGGATGCCTACAAGAACCTCCCCCGCCCTCCCTTTGGCAACTGAGATCACAACTCAATTTTGCTCCTCCCTTCCTATAGGTAGAAGCTCAAACAGGAAGTACCTGTGGTAAGGACTATTCAACGCTCAGAATCCGTTCTTCAAGATTGTTTTGTTCACGTGGCCTGGGATATGTTCCGGGTAGCCTCTGAGAACACAGACAAATACACTGATACGGTGACTGAATTTATCAGGAAGTGTATAGGAGATGTTGTACCTACTATGATTAATAAAACCTGCCCTAACCAGAAACCGTGGATAGATAACAGCATTCGCACAAAACTGAAAGCGCAAACCATCCCATTTAACCATGGCAAGGTGACTGGGAAAATGGACGAATACAAACAGTGTAGTTATTCCCTCCATAAGGCAAGCAAACAGGGCAAAATGTCAGTATAGAGACAAAGTGGAGTCGAAATTCAACTGCTCAGACACAAGATATATGTGGCAGGGTCTACAGACAATAACGGACTACAAAGGGAAAACCAGCCACGTCGCGGACACCGACGTCTTGCTTTCAGACAAGCTAAACACCATCTTCACCTGCTTTCAGGATAACACAGCACCACCGACACAGCCCGCTACCAAGGACTAGGGGCTATTCTTCTCCATGGCTGACGTGTGTAAGACATTTAAGCCTGTTAACCCTCGTAAGGCTGCCGACCCAGATGGCATCCCTAGCCGTGGCCTCAGAGCATGCGCAGACCAGCTGGTGTAGTGGAAATATTGAATCAAATAGTTCTCAGATACTGGAACTTGTAAATTCAAATAGACTTTATTACAAAAGTAACTGAGCAAGCTGAGCAATTCCATGGACCAACTGAATTCTCTTGTTACAGACCTTAGGCTTTATAGGTTTCCACCTTCAGAAAACACACATGGTCACTCCTCTCTATGTAAATTATAAACCCCCCTTGTCCTCTATCCACCATTATCTTTCTGTTTCAATTCTTGCTTGTTCATGCCCACATCTGACTTATCTTTGCTCAGTTTAGATTATATTGGTGGCGGCGCCATAGTATTAAAACCTCTTGGTGCACCGATCCCTTTAGCGGGATCATTTTCGTCAACATCCGCTGAATTGCAGAGCGCCAAAAATTTACAGCGAAAGCAAACCAAGCGTTTAAATTAGGACAGCTCTCTCAGCAGACAAAACATTACAAACAGCTAGCAGCAAAGTAGATTGGTCACAAAAGTCATAAAATCAATCAAATGAATTGCTTACCTTTGATTATCTTCGGATGTTTGCACTCACAAGACTCCCAGTTACACAATAAATGTTTGTTTTGTTCCATAAAGATTATTTTTATACCCAAAAACCTCCATTTGGTTGGCGTGTTTTGTTGAGTAATCCACAGGCTCGTGCAGGTCATGACAGGCAGATGAAAATTCCAAATAGTATCCGTAAAGTTGGTAGAAACATGTCAAACGTTTTTTATAACCAACCTCAGGTTGTTTTTACAATAAATAATCGATAATATTTCATCCGGGCGGTAGCCTTTTCAATAGGAGAGAGATAGAAAAGGTCTGCTCCAAGCTGCTCACGCATGCAAAACTCTGGGGAAACACAGCTATCCACTGACGCGATGTGATCATTCTCGCTCATTTTTCAGAATAAAAGCCTGAAACTATGTCTAAAGACTGGTCACACCTTGTGGAAGCTATAGGGAAAGGAATCTGGTTGATAACCCATTAAATGGAGGACAGGCTTGCAATGGAACTGTGAAGGACCTCAGCGTTACTCTGGACCCTGATCTCTCTTTTGACGAACATATCAAGACTGTTTCAAGGACAGCTTTTTTCCATCTACGTAACATTGCAAAAATCAGAAACTTTCTGTCCAAAAATGATGCAGAAAAATTCATCCATGCTTTTGTTACTTCTAGGTTAGACTACTGCAATGCTCTACTTTCCGGCATCCGGGATAAAGCACTAAATAAACTTCAGTTAGTGCTTAATATGGCTGCTAGAATCCTGACTAGAACCAAAAAATGTGATCATATTACTCCAGTGCTAGCCTCCCTACACTGGCTTCCTGTTAAGGCAAGGGCTGATTTCAAGGTTTTACTGCTAACCTACAAAGCATTACATGGGCTTGCTCCTAACTATCTCTCTGATTTGGTCCTGCCATACATACCTACACGTATGCTACGGTCACAAGACGCAGGCCTCCCAATTGTCCCTATAATTTCTAAGCAAACAGCTGGAGGCAGGTCTTTCTCCTATAGAGCTCTATTTTTATGGAATGGTCTGCCTACCCATGTGAGAGACGCAGACTCGGTCTCAACCTTTACTGAAGACTCATCTCTTTAGTGGGTCATATGATTGAGTGTAGTCTGGCCCAGGAGTGTGAAGGTGAACGGAAAGGCTCTGGAGCAACGAACCGCCCTCGCTGTCTCTGCCTGGCCGGTTTGCCTCTTTCCCACTGAGATACTCTGCCTCTAACCCTAAAATAACCTCTCACCCAACGTCAGCAAAACTAAGGAGCTGATCGTGAACTTCAGAAAACAGCAGAGGAAGCCCCCCCATATCCACATCGACGGGACCGCAGTGGAGAAGGTGGAAATCTTCAAGTTCCTTGTCATACACATCACATCACTAGTCACTTTAATAATGTTTACATATTTTGCACTACTCATCTCATATGTATATACTGTATTCCATCGTATTCTACTGTATCTTAGTCTATGTCGCTCTGACATTGCTCGTCCAAATATTGATATATTCTTAATTCCATTCCTTTACTTTAGATTGTGTGTTGTTTGATATTACTTGTTCGATATTACTGCACTGTTGCATTTCGCTACACCTGCAATAACATCTGCTAACAATAGTCACTGCCGTGTATTCCCATTAGTCACTGCCATATATTCCCAATAGTCACTGCCATATATTCCCAATAGTAACTGCTGTGTATTCCCATTAGTCACTGCCATATATTCCCAATAGTCACTGCCATATATTCCCAATAGTAACTGCTGTGTATTCCCAATAGTCACTGCCATATATTCCCAATAGTAACTGCTGTGTATTCCCAATAGTCACTGCCATATATCCCCTTCCCCCGAGATGGCATAGCAGTTCAGACGTCTTTTGTCCTCGTCTTGTCGTGTCGTGTCGTGTATATATATATATATTTACAACTTTTTTTTCACATACATTTTATTTTTATTTTCCATCAACTCATCTTCAATACACTCTCCTGCAACCTGCCTCACCAATTGATATGTATAAATACGTATTATTTACCTCAAATCTGCAATCAAATCTGCAATCCTCCAAGAAGCTAGCCAGAAGCTAGCCAGAAACTCCAAGAAGCTAGCCAGAAGCTAGCCAGAAGCTAATCAGAAGCTAGTTAGCTTCTTTACTGGCAACTCGTTCGTATTCAGCTAACCACGGTTTGTGGTCATCAGCTATCCTTTAACTCGAAAATCTATCGCCAGTTTTGTACGGCGCAGCGCGGCTCGGAACGGAACATACCGGACTGATTTTTTCTCTCCATGTCCCTGGATTTCAACTGCTCTCTGGACATTCACTCCCGGATCTCACAGCTAGCTGGCTGCTATCCGTGTGTCTATCTGCTTTCGTCGATTCCGGAGCAAACATCAATTACTCCGGAGCTAGCCAGCTCCGTCAACCACTCCTGAGCTCCGTCAATCACTCCTGGGCTGCAGTCACCTATCCGGACCCGTTTTACTGCCTACACGGAGCCCCTCCGGGCCTTCACAACTGGACTGCCGACGTTATCTACCCGAAGGAGATCCGGCTGGCTCCTCCGTCGCGACGTTACCTGAATGCCCATCTGCGGCCTGCTAACCGTTAGCTGTCTTACCGGATGCTCTCAGAATAGACAATCTGACAATTTATTTATTTTGATTATTATTATGTTTCTTCTTGGGCCTCTATAACTATATCTATTGTTTTTATTTTTTTGTTGTTGTGTGATTTGGACTAATCCCCTCTACAACACGGAACTCCACTAATCTACTGACGGAACGCAAGAGGTGGCTAACAACAGACCTCCATCCTATGCTAGCTTGCTACCGATGGCCTGGCTAGCTGTCTAAATCGCCGTGACCCCCAAACCAACCTCTCCACTCCCTGGACCCTTTTGATCATCACTCGACTAAGGATGCCTCTCCTTAATGTCAATATGTCTTGTCCATTGCTGTTCTGGTTAGTGTTTATTGGCTTATTTCACTGTAGAGCCTCTAGTCCTGCTCACTATACCTTATCCAACTTATTAGTTCCACCACCCACACACGCAATGACATCTCCTGGTTTCAATGATGTTTCTAGAGACAATATCTCTCTCTTCATCACTCAATACCTAGGTTTACCTCCACTGTATTCACATCCTACCATACCTTTGTCTGTACATTATACCTTGATGCTATTTTATCGCCCCCAGAAACCTCCTTTTACTCTCTGTTCCAGACGTTCTAGACGACCAATTCTTATTGCTTTTAGCCGTACCCTTATTCTTCTCCTCCTATGTTCCTCTGGCGATGTAGAGGTGAATCCAGGCCCTGCAGTGCCTAGCTCCACTCCTATTCCCCAGGCGCTCTCTTTTGATGACTTCTGTAACCGTAATAGCCTTGGTTTCATGCATGTTAACATTAGAAGCCTCCTCCCTAAGTTTGTTCTTTTCACTGCTTTAGCACACTCTGCCAACCCGGATGTTCTAGCTGTGTCTGAATCCTGGCTTAGGAAGACCACCAAAAATTCAGAAATTTTAATTACAAACTACAACATTTTCAGACAAGATAGAACTGCCAAAGGGGGCGGTGTTGCAATCTACTGCAAAGATAGCCTGCAGAGTTCTGTCCTACTATCCAGGTCTGTACCCAAACAATTTGAACTTCTACTTTTAAAAATCCACCTCTCTAAAAACAAGTCTCTCACCGTTGCCGCCTGCTATAGACCACCCTCTGCCCCCAGCTGTGCTCTGGACACCATATGTGAACTGATTGCCCCCATCTATCTTCAGAGCTCGTGCTGCTAGGCGACCTAAACTGGAACATGCTTAACACCCCAGCCATCCTACAATCTAAACTTGATGCCCTCAATCTCACACAAATTATCAATGAACCTACCAGGTACCCCCCCAAAGCCTTAAACACGGGCACCCTCATAGATATCATCCTAACCAACTTCCCCTCTAAATACACCTCTGCTGTCTTCAACCAAGATCTCAGCGATCACTGCCTCATTGCCTGCATCCGTAATGGGTCAGCGGTCAAACGACCTCCACTCATCACTGTAAAACGCTCCCTGAAACACTTCAGCGAGCAGGCCTTTCTAATCGACCTGGCTGGGGTGTCCTGGAAGGATATTGATCTCATCCCGTCAGTAGAGGATGCCTGGATATTTTTTAAAAATGCCTTCCTAACAATCTTAAATAAACATGCCCCATTCAAGAAAATTAGAACCAGGAACAGATATAGCCCTTGGTTCTCCCCAGACCTGACTGCCCTTAACCAACACAAAAACATCCTATGGCGTTCTGCATTAGCATCGAACAGCCCCCGTGATATGCAGCTGTTCAGGGAAGCTAGAAACCGTTATACACAGGCAGTTAGAAAAGCCAAGGCTAGCTTTTTCAAGCAGAAATTTGCTTCCTGCAACACTAACTCTAAAAAGTTCTGGGACACTGTAAAGTCCATGGAGAATAAGAACACCTCCTCCCAGCTGCCCACTGCACTGAAGATAGGAAACACTGTCACCACTGATAAATCCACCATAATTGAGAATTTCAATAAGCATTTTTCTACGGCTGGCCATGCTTTCCACCTGGCAACTCCTACCCCGGTCAACAGCACTGCACCCCCAACAGCAACTCGCCCAAGCCTTCCCCATTTCTCCTTCTCCCAAATCCATTCAGCTGAAGTTCTGAAAGAGCTGAAAAATCTGGACCCCTACAAATCAGCCGGGCTAGACAATCTGGACCCTTTCTTTCTAAAATTATCTGCCGAAATTGTTGCCACCCTATTACTAGCCTGTTCAACCTCTCTTTCGTGTCATCTGAGATTCCCAAAGATTGGAAAGCAGCTGCGGTCATCCCCCTCTTCAAAGGGGGGACACTCTTGACCCAAACTGCTACAGACCTATATCTATCCTACCATGCCTTTCTAAGGTCTTGAAAGCCAAGTCAACAAACAGATTACCGACCATTTCGAATCTCACCATACCTTCTCTGCTATGCAATCTGGTTTCAGAGCTGGTCATGGGTGCACCTCAGCCACGCTCAAGGTCCTAAACGATATCTTAACCGCCATCGATAAGAAACATTACTGTGCAGCCGTATTCATTGATCTGGCCAAGGCTTTCGACTCTGTCAACCACCACATCCTCATCGGCAGACACGACAGCCTTGGTTTCTCAAATGATTGCCTCGCCTGGTTCACCAACTACTTCTCTGATAGAGTTCAGTGTGTCAAATCGGAGGGTCTGCTGTCCGGACCTCTGGCAGTCTCTATGGGGGTGCCACAGGGTTCAATTCTTGGACCGACTCTCTTCTCTGTATACATCAATGAGGTCGCTCTTGCTGCTGGTGAGTCTCTGATCCACCTCTACGCAGACGACACCATTCTGTATACTTCCGGCCCTTCTTTGGACACTGTGTTAACAACCCTCCAGGCAAGCTTCAATGCCATTCAACTCTCCTTCCGTGGCCTCCAATTGCTCTTAAATACAAGTAAAACTAAATGCATGCTCTTTAACCGATCGCTACCTGCACCTACCCGCCTGTCCAACATCACTACTCTGGACGGCTCTGACTTAGAATACGTGGACAACTACAAATACTTAGGTGTCTGGTTAGACTGTAAACTCTCCTTCCAGACCCATATCAAACATCTCCAATCCAAAGTTAAATCTAGAATTGGCTTCCTATTTCGCAACAAAGCATCCTTCACTCATGCTGCCAAACATACCCTTGTAAAATTGACCATCCTACCAATCCTCGACTTTGGCGATGTCATTTACAAAATAGCCTCCAATACCCTACTCAACAAATTGGATGCAGTCTATCACAGTGCTATCCGTTTTGTCACCAGAGCCCCATATACTACCCACCATTGCGACCTGTACGCTCTCGTTGGCTGGCCCTCGCTTCATACTCATCGCCAAACCCACTGGCTCCATGTCATCTACAAGACCCTGCTAGGTAAAGTCCCCCCTTATCTCAGCTCGCTGGTCACCATAGCATCTCCCACCTGTAGCACACGCTCCAGCAGGTATATCTCTCTAGTCACCCCCAAAACCAATTCTTTCTTTGGCCGCCTCTCCTTCCAGTTCTCTGCTGCCAATGACTGGAACGAACTACAAAAATCTCTTAAATTGGAAACACTTATCTCCCTCACTAGCTTTAAGCACCAACTGTCAGAGCATCTTACAGATTACTGCACCTGTACATAGCCCACCTATAATTTAGCCCAAACAACTACCTCTTTCCAAACTGTATTTAATTAATTTATTTATTTTGCTCCTTTGCACCCCATTATTTTTATTTCTACTTTGCACATTCTTCCATTGCAAAACTACCATTCCAGTGTTTTACTTGCTATATTGTATTTACTTTGCCACCATGGCCTTTTTTTTCCTTTACCTCCCTTCTCACCTAATTTGCTCACATTGTATATAGACTTGTTTTTTTTTTTTTTTTTTTTTACTGTATTATTGACTGTATGTTTGTTTTACTCCATGTGTAACTCTGTGTCGTTGTATGTGTCGAACTGCTTTGCTTTATCTTGGCCAGGTCGCAATTGTAAATGAGAACTTGTTCTCAACTTGCTTACCTGGTTAAATAAAGGTGAAATAAAAATAAAATAAAAATATTCCCAATAGTAACTGCTGTGTATTCCCAATAGTCCCTGCCATATATTCCCAATAGTAACTGCTGTGTATTCCCAATAGTCACTGCCGTGTATTGCCAATAGTAACTGCGGTGTATTCCCAATTGTTACTGCAGTGTCTTGTCAAGTCACTGCCGTGTATTCCCAATAATGATTTCTGTGTATTCCCAATAGTCACTACTGTGTATTCCCAATAGTCACTGCCGTGTATTGCCAATAGTAACTGCGGTGTATTCCCAATTGTTACTGCAGTGTCTTGTCAAGTCACTGCCGTGTATTCCCAATAATGATTTCTGTGTATTCCCAATAGTCACTACTGTGTATTCCCAATAGTCACTGCCGTGTATTCCCAATAGTAACTGCCATGTATTCCCAATAGTCACTGCCGTGTATTCCCAATAGTCACTGCCGTGTATTCCCAATAGTCACTGCCGAGTATTCCCAATAGTCACGGCCGTGTATTTCCGACAGGTGATTGAGGTGATAGTAGGAATCTCGGCTGTGTTTGGCGGTATCATCGCTCTCAACATGGACGTCTTGCTCCCTGGTCCATACCTGTCTGTCATCTTCTTCTGGATCTTAGTGGCTGTAAGGCTGCATGTGTCACCATTGATTCATACATATTTTGTACCCCGCCACAAACCTGCTTCCAGACACATCCAGTCTTTTTTCATGATCCATTTTTTAATTTTTTTTTTATTTAACCTTTATTTAACCAGGTAGGCTAGTTGAGAACAAGTTCTCATTTGCAACTGCGACCTGGCCAAGATAAAGCATAGCAGTGTGAACAGATAACACAGAGTTACACATGGAGTAAACAATTAACAAGTCAATAACACAGTAGAAAAAAAAGGGAGCCTATATACATTGTGTGCAAAAGGCATGAGGAGGTAGGCGAATAATTACAATTTTGCAGATTAACACTGGAGTGATAAATAATCAGATGGTCATGTACAGGTAGAGATATTGGTGTGCAAATGAGCAGAAAAGTAAATAAATAAAAACAGTATGGGGATGAGGTAGGTAAAAATGGGTGGGCTATTTACCGATAGACTATGTACAGCTGCAGCGATCGGTTAGCTGCTCAGATAGCAGATGTTTGAAGTTGGTGAGGGAGATAAAAGTCTCCAACTTCAGCGATTTTTGCAATTCGTTCCAGTCACAGGCAGCAGAGAACTGGAACGAAAGGCGGCCAAATGAGGTGTTGGCTTTAGGGATGATCAGTGAGATACACCTGCTGGAGCGCGTGCTGCGGGTGGGTGTTGCCATCGTGACCAGTGAACTGAGATAAGGCGGAGCTTTACCTAGCATGGACTTGTAGATGACCTGGAGCCAGTGGGTCTGGCAACGAATATGTAGCGAGGGCCAGCCGACTAGAGCATACAGGTCGCAGTGGTGGGTGGTATAAGGTGCTTTAGTGACAAAACGGATGGCACAGTAGAGAGTGGCTGTGACTCAACAATGGGTGAAAGACTGAAACACCTCTATTTTTTTCCCTGTCTCTGCAGTGTTTCCCCAGTGCCATTGCCAGCCATGTCGTAGCAGAATACGCCAACAAGTGTCTGGTGAGTTTTTAAAGGTTATGTATTCTGGACAGGTGTTATGCTCAACCATTTCCTCACTGAATGAAGACTATCTCTATCTCTCACTCAAATCAAATCAAATCAAATTGTATTTGTCACATACACATGGTTAGCAGATGTTAATGCGAGTGTAGCGAAATGCTTGTGCTCCCCTCTCCTCCTCAGGTGGATATGTTGATTGCCATCAGCAGTGTGACCTCCCCCTGCTCTTCTCAGCCTCAAGCTTCCTCTCCTGCAGTGTGCTTAGTTTCATTGACATCTCCTTGTATGAGGTGCCTAGAGCTAAGGTGAGCTGCCTAGTGTTCTGTGATAGATAGAGTCTATGTACATGGGATGAGTTCAGTAGGACTGCCTCAGGTCAGCCTCCAGCTCAAAGTCTTTGTCACTTGTGAATACAACGTTTTTGAGAATCATGGTCAAGGTATAACTAACAACTCTGCAGAAATTGTAAAAACATACAAGAGCTTTTCATGTTTTTTTTATTTTTAAATGTAACCTTTATTTAACAAGGCAAGTCAGTTAAGAACAAATTCTCATTTACAATGACAGCCTACATCGATCAACCCCGGATGACACTGGGCCAATTGTGCGCCTCCCTATGGGACTCCCAATCACGTCTGGTTGTGATACAGCCTGGATTCTAACCAGGTTGTCTGTAGAGACACCTCTGGCACTGAGATGCAGTGTCTTAGACCGCTGCACAACTAGTGAGCCCATGTGGTGGTATTAACTCAGATATTGAGTGAATCCAATGTTTTGAGAAAGGGACAATCAACATGTTCAAAACGTATATACTTAAAGACATCCTCCAGCGATTGTTGAACTTTTACTGTTGAAAAGTGATATCACAAGTTTTATCAAATGTGTGTTTTTTTGCCAGAGGAAATATAGAGGAGCAATAGACTGGTGTAATGCCATGACTTACCTGGACCACCTATTGAGATGTGCCTTTTGTTAAGTAAATCAGGTGTTGAGTGAGGTGAAAATTAGACTGGAGTGCCACTTTAATGACTCTGTGGTTACAACCAGATGGCGTACCAAAACAATATGTATGTGTGTGTCCCTAGCAATCATATGGCATCCTGCTGCTGATTCTGATGGTATTGCTGCTGGTGCAGGCTGTTCTGACTCTGGCCACCGTAGTGCACTGTGCCTCCTACAAGAGTCAGCTCCGCATGGGGGCTCTAGAGTGGGATGACAGCCAGCAGCTCCCAGCTCTACACTTAGAGGTACATTACAAACGCATTCTGTACCTACTGTTTACACAGTCATGCAGATTCACATAGACATGAACTAGGACTGCTGCACACATCAGGCTCTCTCCTCTCTCTCTCTCAAACGCAAACACATGCACGTACACACACACACACATTGCGTTTTGGCAAATGAGATGTTGTGCTCTATGACTAACTGATGTAGAGCCACTGATGCTTAGATAGCTGGTACATCTCTCACATCAGTCTCTCTGGAAATGTCACTGATGCTTAGATAGCTGATACATCTCTCACATCAGTCTCTCTGGAACTGTCACTGATGCTTAGATAGCTGGTACATCTCTCACATCAGTCTCTCTGGAAATGTCACTGATGCTTAGATAGCTGGTACATCTCTCACATCAGTCTCTCTGGAAATGTCACTGAGGCTTAGATAGCTGGTACATCTCTCACATCAGTCTCTCTGGAAATGTCACTGATGCTTAGATAGCTGGTACATCTCTCACATCAGTCTCTCTGGAAATGTCACTGAGGCTTAGATAGCTGGTACATCTCTCACATCAGTCTCTCTGGAAATGTCACTGATGCTTAGATAGCTGGTACATCTCTCACATCAGTCTCTCTGGAAATGTCACTGATGCTTAGATAGCTGGTACATCTCTCACATCAGTCTCTCTGGAAATGTCACTGATGCTTAGATAGCTGATACATCTCTCACATCAGTCTCTCTGGAACTGTCACTGATGCTTAGATAGCTGGTACATCTCTCACATCCGTCTCTCTGGAAATGTCACTGATGCTTAGATAGCTGGTACATCTCTCACATCAGTCTCTCTGGAAATGTCACTGAGGCTTAGATAGCTGGTACATCTCTCACATCAGTCTCTCTGGAAATGTCACTGATGCTTAGATAGCTGGTACATCTCTCACATCAGTCTCTCTGGAAATGTCACTGATGCTTAGATAGCTGGTACATCTCTCACATCAGTCTCTCTGGAAATGTCACTGATGCTTAGATAGCTGGTACATCTCTCAGTCTCTCTGGAAATGTCACTGATGCTTAGATAGCTGGTACATCTCTCACATCAGTCTCTCTGGAAATGTCACTGATGCTTAGATAGCTGGTACATCTCTCACATCAGTCTCTCTGGAAATGTCACTGCCGTGTGAGGAGGACTGACGCTTATCTAGCACATGAAGATGTGGGAAACTTACTCCTCAGCATTGTATCCATGTTTACGTCGCTCAAGAACTAGCTTTTGAGTGGCACGACGAGTATAGATGCTTGAGGGAGGATGGTCACGTGTGTTTGTGAAGCAGAGGTCCCAGGTTCGAGGCAAGTACAGTGCATTCGGAAAGTATTCAGACCCATTGACTTTTTCCACATTTGGTTAAGTTACAGCCTTGTTCTAAAATTGATTGAATATATGTTTTTCCTCATCATTCCTACACACAATAATCCATAAAGACAAAGCGAAATCAGGTTTTTAGAAATGCTTGTAAATGTATTAAAAATAAAAACAGAAATACCTTATTTACATAAGTATTCAGGCCCTTTGCTGTGAGACTTTGAGTTTGACTTTGAAGTTGAGCTCAGATGCATGCTGTTTCCATTGATCATCCATGAGATGTTTCTACAACTTGATTGGAGTCTACCTGTGGTAAATTCAATTGATTGAACATGATTTGTCCCACAGTGGACAGTGCATGTCAGAGCAAAAACCAAGCCATGAGGTCGAAGGACTTGTCCGTAGAGCTCAGAGACATGATTGTGTCGAGGCACACATCTGGGGAAGGGTACCAAAAATGTCTGCAGCATTGAAGGTCCCCAAAAAACACAGTGGCCTCCATCATTCTCAAATGGAAGAAGTTTGGAACCACCAAGACTCTTCCTAGAGCTGGCTGCCCTGCCAAACTGAGCAATCAGGGGAGAAGGGCCTTGGTCAGGGTGGTGACCGAGAACCCGATGGTCAATCTGAAAGAGCTCCAGAGTTCCTCTGTGGAGAAGGGAGAACCTTCCAGAAGGACAACCATCTCTGCAGCCTTTATGGTAGAGTGGCCAGACGGAAGCCACTTCTCAGTAAAAAAGGCACATGACAGCTCGCTTGGAGTTTGCTAAAAGGCACCTCTAAAGGTCTCTCTGACCATGAGAAACAAGATTCTCTGGTCTGATGAAACCAAGATTGAGCTCTTTGACCTGAATGCCAAGCGTCACTTCTGGAGGAAACCTGACACCATCTCTACAGTGAAACATGTTGGTGGCAGCATCCTGCTGTGGGGATGTTTTTCAGTGGCAGGGACTGGGAGACTAGTCAGGATCGAGGGAAAGATGAATGGAACAAAGTACAGAGAGATCCTTGATGAAATCCTGCTCCATAGCGCTCAGGACCTCAGAAGGTGAACCTTCGCCCCAGTCTAACAGCACAACAACCCTAAACACACAGCCAAGACAACACAGGAGTTGCTTCGGGACAAGTCTTTGAATGTCCTTTAGTGACCTTGCCAGAGCCTGGACTTGAACCTGATCGAAAAACTCTGGAGAGATATGAAAATAGCTGTGCAGCAACGCTCCCCATCCAACCTGACAGAGCTTGAGAGGATCTGCAGAGAAGAATGGGAGAAACTCCCCAAATACAGGTGTGCCAAGCTTGTAGTGTCATAGCCAAGAAGACTCGAGGCTGTAATTGCTACCTAAGGTGCTTCAACAAAGTGCTGAGTGAAGGGGTCTGAATACTTATGTATATGTGATATTTCAGTTTGTAATTTTTAATACATTTGCTAAAATTTCTAAAAACCTATTTTTGCTTTGCTATTACGGGGTATTGTAACCATTTAATCAATTTTAGAATAAGGCTGTAACGTAACAAAATGTGGAAAAAGACAAGGGGTCTGAATACTTTCCGAATACACTGTATGTGCTGAATCGAGAGGAAGTGGTACTCGCTAAGCAAGCAGCGCGATGTCCTTTACACTTATGACTAAGCCTGTCATGTATTGTCATGTTATGTCTTGTTCCTGTTCTTTCTCTTCACTTCGTTTCCCCCTGCTGGTCGTATTAGGTTACCTTCTCTTCCTTTCCTTCCCCCAGCTGTTCCTCATCTCCTTTAACTACCTCGTTTACCCTCTCCCACCTGTTCCCTTTTTCCCTCTGATTAGGTCTCTATTTCTCTCTCTGTTTCTGCTTCTGTCTTTGTCAGATTCTCGTTTGCTTCACCCTTGTCCTGTCCTGTCGTAATCTGCCTCTTCATCAGATGCTACGTGTGATCAGGTACCTCTGTCCTCTACAACCCGCGCCTACCTGGAGAGACCAGCAGTCTGTCGCCGCTAACCCTGCTATTCTCCTCTGCTGCTAGAAGGGGACTCTCCTGTTAAGATCAGAGGACTTTATGATTTATTTGTCGCCCTCTCTGCGGGTTGTCTATGTTGTCAATCGATACATCTGAAGAGGATCTATGTCTTCCCTGTGTTTTGACATTAAAAGACTCTGTTTCTGTTAAAGCGCTTTTGGGTCCTCACTCACCTGCATAACAGAAGAATCTGACCAAGAATGGACCCAGCGACGTCGGATCCTCTCCACTCAGCCGTCGAGATCCAGGGAGCGATGCTAGGCAGACACGAGCAGGAATTGTCTGCTGCTCGACATGCCGTTGAGACCCTGGCCGCCCAAGCCTCCGAACTCTCGAAACAGATTCACCATCTCCGCCTCGATCCACCTGACCGCACCTCCAGGGCTTCCGAATCTCCGGAGCCCAGAATTAATAACCCGCCGTGTTACTCTGGGGAGCCATTACATTTACATTACATTTAAGTCATTTAGCAGACGCTCTTATCCAGAGCGACTTACAAATTGGAGCCCACTGAATGCCGCTCGTTCCTCACCCAGTGTGATATTGTGTTTTCTCTCCAGCCCAACACTTACTCCAGGGGCACAGCTCGTATCGCCTACGTCATATCTCTCCTTACTGGACGGGCTCGTGAGTGGGGCACGGCAATCTGGGAGGCGAGGGCTGAGTGTACTAACCAGTATCAGGACTTTAAGGAGGAGATGATACGGGTTTTTGATCGTTCTGTTTTTGGGGAAGAAGCTTCCAGGGTCCTGTCTTCCCTATGTCAAGGTAATCGATCCATAACAGATTACTCTATTGAGTTTCGCACTCTTGCTGCCTCCAGTGACTGGAACGAGCCGGCTTTGCTCGCTCGTTTTCTGGAAGGGTCTCCGCGGAGGTAAAGGATGAGATTCTCTCCCGGGAGGTTCCTCCCAGCGTGGATTCCTTGATTGAACTCGCTATTCGCATAGAACGACGGGTTGATCTTCGTCACCGAGCTCGTGGAAGGGAGCTCGCGTTATCCGTTGCCCCCCTCTCCGCATCACTACCATCTTCCTCCACTGGCTCGGGTGCTGAGCCTATGCAGCTGGGGGGTATCCGCATCTCGACTAAGGAGAGGGAACGGAGAATCTCCAACCGCCTCTGTCTCTATTGCGGTTCCGCTGGTCATTTTGTCACTTCATGTCCAGTAAAAGTCCAGAGCTCATCAGTAAGCGGAGGGCTACTGGTGAGCGCTACTACTCAGGTCTCTCCTTCAAGATCCTGTACTACCTTGTCGGTCCATCTACGCTGGACCGGTTCGGCAGCTTCCTGCAGTGCCTTGATAGACTCTGGGGCGGAGGGCTGTTTTATGGACGAAGCCTGGGCTCGGGAACATGACATTCCTCTCAGACGGTTAGGGGAGTCCACGGCCTTGTTCGCTTTGGATGGTAGCCCTCTCCCCAGGATTCAGCGTGAAACGCTACCTTTAACCCTCACTGTCTCTGGTAATCATAGTGAGACCATTTCTTTTTTAATTTTTCGTTCACCTTTTACTCCTGTTGTTTTGGGCCATCCCTGGCTAGTGTGTCATAATCCTTCTATTAATTGGTCTAGTAATTCTATCCTCTCCTGGAACGTCTCTTGTCATGTGAAGTGTTTAATGTCTGCTATCCCTCCTGTTTCCTCTGTCTCTTCTTCACAGGAGGAGCCTGGTGATTTGACGGGGGTGCCGGAGGAATATCACGATCTGCGCACGGTGTTCAGTCGGTCCAGGGCCACCTCTCTTCCTCTGCACCGGTCGTATGATTGTAGTATTGATCTCCTTCCGGGAACCACTCCCCCCCGGGGTAGACTATACTCTCTGTCGGCTCCCGAACGTAAGGCTCTCGAAGATTATTTGTCTGTAGCTCTCGACGCCGGTACCATAGTTCCCTCCTCCTCTCCCGCCGGAGCGGGTTCTTTTTGTTAAGAAGAAGGACGGGTCCCTGCGCCCCTGCGTGATTATCGAGGGCTGAATGACATAACGGTTAAGAATCGTTATCCGCTTCCCCTTATGTCTTCAGCCTTCGAGATCCTGCAGGGAGCCAGGTTTTTCACTAAGTTGGACCTTCGTAACGCTTACCATCTCGTGCGCATCAGGGAGGGGGACGAGTGGAAAACTGCGTTTAACACTCCGTTAGGGCACTTTGAATACCGGGTTCTGCCGTTCGGCCTCGCTAACGCTCCAGCTGTCTTTCAGGCATTAGTGAATGATGTCCTGAGAGACATGCTGAACATCTTTGTTTTCGTTTACCTTGACGATATCCTGATTTTTTCACCGTCACTCCAGATTCATGTTCAGCACGTTCGACGTGTCCTCCAGCGCCTTTTAGAGAATTGTCTTTATGTGAAGGCTGAGAAGTGCTCTTTTCATGCCTCCTCCGTCACATTTCTCGGTTCTGTTATTTCCGCTGAAGGCATTAAGATGGATCCCGCTAAGGTCTAAGCTGTCATCGATTGGCCCGTCCCTAAGTCACGCGTCGAGCTGCAGCGCTTTCTCGGCTTAGCGAATTTCTATCGTCGTTTCATCCGTAATTTCGGTCAGGTGGCAGCTCCTCTCACAGCCCTTACTTCTGTCAAGACGTGCTTTAAGTGGTCCGTTTCTGCCCAGGGAGTTTTTGATCTCCTCAAGAAGCGCTTTACATCCGCACGTATCCTTGTTACACCTGACGTCTCTAGACAGTTCATTGTCGAGGTTGACGCGTCAGAGGTGGGCGTGGGAGCCATTCTTTCCCAGCGCTCCCGTTCTGACGACAAGGTCCACCCTTGCGCGTATTTTTCTCATCGCCTGTCGCCGTCGGAACGTAACTATGATGTGGAAACCGCGAACTGCTCGCCATCCGCTTAGCCCTAGGCGAATGGCGACAGTGGTTGGAGGGGGCGACCGTTCCTTTTGTCGTTTGGACTGACCATAGGAACCTTGAGTACATCCGTTCTGCCAAACGACTTAATGCGCGTCAGGCTCGTTGGGCGCTGTTTTTCGCTCGTTTCGAGTTCGTAATTTCTTATCGTCCGGGCTCTAAGAACACCAAGCCTAATGCTTTATCCCGTCTCTTCAGTTCTTCAGTAGCCTCCACCGACCCCGAGGGGATTCTCCCTGAGGGGCGTGTTGTCGGGTTGACTGTCTGGGGAATTGAGAGGCAGGTAAAGCAAGCACTCACTCACACTCCGTCGCCGCGCGCTTGTCCTAGGAACCTTCTTTTCGTTCCCGTTCCTACTCGTCTGGCCGTTCTTCAGTGGGCTCACTCTGCCAAGTTAGCCGGCCACCCCGGCGTTCGGGGTACGCTTGCTTCTATTCGCCAGCGTTTTTGGTGGCCCACTCAGGAGCGTGACACGCGTCGTTTCGTGGCTGCTTGTTCGGACTGCGCGCAGACTAAGTCCGGTAACTCCCCTCCTGCCGGCCGTCTCAGACCGCTTTCCATTCCCTCTCGACCGTGGTCTCACATCGCCTTAGACTTTATTACCGGACTGCCTTCGTCAGCGGGGAAGACTGTTATTCTAACGGTTGTCGATAGGTTCTCTAAGGCGGCTCATTTTATTCCCCTCGCTAAGCTTCCTTCTGCTAAAGAGACGGCACAAATCATCATTGAGAATGTTTTCAGAATTCATGGCCTTCCGTCAGACGTCGTTTCGGACAGGGGTCCGCAATTCACGTCTCAATTTTGGAGGGAGTTTTGCCGTTTGATTGGGGCTTCCGTCAGTCTCTCTTCCGGCTTTCACCCCCAGTCTAACGGTCAAGCAGAACGGGCCAATCAGACTATTGGTCGCATCTTATGCAGTCTTTCTTTTCGTAACCCTGCGTCTTGGGCAGAACAGCTCCCCTGGGCAGAATATGCTCACAACTCGCTTCCTTCGTCTGCGACCGGGCTATCTCCTTTTCAGAGTAGCCTCGGGTACCAGCCTCCTCTGTTCTCGTCTCAGCTCGCCGAGTCCAGCGTCCCCTCCGCTCAGGCTTTTGTCCAACGTTGTGAGCGCACCTGGAAGAGGGTCAGGTCTGCACTTTGCCGTTATAGGACGCAGACTGTGAGAGCCGCTAATAAGCGTAGGACTAAGAGTCCTAGATATTGTCGCGGTCAGAGAGTATGGCTCTCCACTCAAAACCTTCCCCTTAAGACAGCTTCTCGCAAGTTGACCCCGCGGTTCATTGGCCCGTTCCATATTTCTCAGGTCATTAATCCTGTCGCAGTGCGACTTCTTCTTCCGCGACATCTTCGTCGCGTCCACCCGGTCTTCCATGTCTCCTGTGTTAAGCCCTTTCTTCGCGCCCCCGTTCGTCTCCCCCCCATCCTTGTCGAGGGCGCACCTATCTACAGGGTCCGTAAGATTTTGGACATGCGTCCTCGGGGCCGTGGTCATCAGTACCTAGTGGATTGGGAGGGGTACGGTCCTGAGGAAAGGAGTTGGGTTCCATCTCGGGACGTGCTGGACCGTTCGCTGATCGATGATTTCCTCCGTTGCCGCCAGGTTTCCTCCTCGAGTGCGCCAGGATGCGCTCGGTGAGTGGGGGGGTACTGTCATGTATTGTCATGTTATGTCTTGTTCCTGTTCTTTCTCTTCACTTCGTTTCCCCCTGCTGGTCGTATTAGGTTACCTTCTCTTCCTTTCCTTCCCCCAGCTGTTCCTCATCTCCTTTAACTACCTCGTTTACCCTCTCCCACCTGTTCCCTTTTTCCCTCTGATTAGGTCTCTATTTCTCTCTCTGTTTCTGCTTCTGTCTTTGTCAGATTCTCGTTTGCTTCACCCTTGTCCTGTCCTGTCGTAATCTGCCTCTTCATCAGATGCTACGTGTGATCAGGTACCTCTGTCGCCGTCTGTCGCCGCTAACCCTGCTATTCTCCTCTGCTGCTAGAAGGGGACTCTCCTGTTAAGATCAGAGGACTTTATGATTTATTTGTCGCCCTCTCTGCGGGTTGTCTATGTTGTCAATCGATACATCTGAAGAGGATCTATATCTTCCCTGTGTTTTGACATTAAAAGACTCTGTTTCTGTTAAAGCGCTTTTGGGTCCTCACTCACCTGCATAACAAAGCCGGTCATTCATGGAGTAACAGTATGTTGTGCAGTGACGACATGCAGACTGCAGTGACAAAAGTCTCTCTATTTTCTATTCCAACCTCTCTCCTATCTATCCCCTCTTCTCTCTCCCTTCTTCCCTCCCTCCAGCTTGCTCTCTCAGCAACAAGCATCCAACGGAACACTGCGGGACTTTGACAAAGACAAGGCCTGGAAAGCGGTCGTGATCGCGGCACACTGAACAGAGGAGGAGGAGAAAGGGGACAAAACAGAAAAGACAGACAGGGGAGAGGAAGGAAAAATAAATCATAAATATCAGGAGTCAGTTTCACTGTGCGATAGAAGACAAGGAGGAAAAGAGATAGTAAGATGAGAAAGTTGGAGCAAAGAGGAGGATGACAAAAGAGTGAGGGAATCGAGAGGAGGGATACAGGATGAAGTGTCTGATGTTATAAGCATTCAAGTCTCTCAGATATAAAATGTTTATACTTGCTAAAACAATCTGCTTATTGTGTACAATCTTTCGATCATTGGGAACTCGCATTCCTCTTTGTGTTGTATTTGCAGCTCAGTATTATTTTGATCTTTGTCTATATGTAGTGAACTTTACGCATAGGACTTTAGGTCTAATTGATATTGACATGAAGATATGTACAGTGCATTCAGAAAGTATTCAGACCCGTTGACTTTTTCCACATGTTGTTACATTACATACTTTTTCTAAAATTGATTAAAAAACACCCCCCCCCCCTCATCAATCTACACACAATACCCCCCAAAGACAAAGCAAAAACAGGTTTTTAGAAATTTTTGCAACAAAAAAAAGAAATGTCACATTTACATAAGTATTCAGACTCTTTACTCAGTAGTTTGTTGAAGCACCTTTGGCAGCAATTACAGCCTCGAGTCGACATGCATCAAGCACACCCATCTCATTGGTGGTGGTGAGATTAGAGATATATCAGTTTAATTTGCAATTGAATGTCATAGCCTCACATTAAAAGTGTATGATGGTGAGTTGAGAACAACATCAGCAATACTGTTAGAATGTTTTACAATTGACTGCAATAGCCCCAATTTAAAAGTTAACATTGGCTGTTTATTACATAATTATTTTTCACATGATTAGGGTCTTGAGAATTTTCAGATATCAAAATGGGGTTGTGAGCCAAAAAAAGTTTGGGAACCACTGCCTTAACTCCTTTAGCTAAACCTTCCCCTAACCTTAATCATTTAATAATAACCTAACTCCTAACCGTAACCCTAACCCCTGGCTTAGCTAACATTAGCGTTAGCCACCTAGCCACTTAGCTAACATTAGCAACAACAAATTGGAATTCGTAACATATTGTACGTTTTGCAAATTCGTAACTTATTATACGAATCGCAATTCATAGCATATTGCACGAATTGTAATTCGTAACATATCATACGAATTGTAATTCATAATTTATCATCCGAAATTAATGATGAACATCCACAAATTATACATTCCATACAAAACGTAATATATAAAACGAAATGGAGTGTCTCCGGTTGCAGCCACAACACATTCAATTCCTTTCTTGATCACCATTGCGATGCAGCAGTGGTGGAGAGGATCCTACATTTGGAAGCAGTTATGAGGAATGGAACCTAACCGGTGAAAACCGGCTAGGAACCTGACCGGAGTCTGAAGCGCGCGCCTTGGCTTGCTCGCTTGCTATCGATCTGACCTGTACGGGAGTCTTACCAGAAACAGCCAACCTAAACAGCCTAGCTATAGCCAATTGTGAATAACTAGAGGCACCACATCTCTGAGCAAAAACACAGCTGCTGCGGGTGGCGTGATTTGGGGTGAGCGAGTTAAGACAGAGTGTTTATTCCCTGTTTAGCTGCTGGCTGTTCTCCCACTGGGACTTCATGAGTGTGTGTGTGTTTGAGGGAGTGGGGAGTTATAATGCCTACATCACAAGGAAAGATTGATTGACTCACTGTTCCTCTCCTCCTGAAACGCAAGATAGCGACAGCTTCGTAGGCTAGCCGAGACTATATGAGGAAATCCTCAGAAGCTTGCTTCAGTGTGCCCAATTTATTTTTTACTGATGATGTAAGATATTTTATAAACTACATCCAAAGTGTCGAGTTTGTTCCTCCATTTAAAGATCACAACCCATTGTCTGGGTTTTCACAACACAGTCAAATGGACATTTACATCAGGATTTGTCATTTCAATTTGTGCAAGGAGAGAGGAAGCAATGATTTGTTGAATCCGAATGCGTTACCTATCTCATCTCATCTTTGGTTCTGGGGAAAGGAGAGAGACAAAACCGGGAAGGGAGGGTGATGACTGAGGAGGGGTAAATGCGGAACAAACCGGTGTGCCCGGATACACGCTGTAGCGGCTCGCCCGCACTGCAGTCACTCTTAGCACGCCGAGGATGCACAAGACCTGTGAGTACATTATATTTCCTCCTTGTGTTAAATGGGTGAATTTGAACCCACAGTGGATTCTCGGGCTTGATCTATTTTCCTTATGGATAGACCGTGACTTGTCTGTGCCGGTCACTGATATGGACAGGTGGACTGCAGCTAATACATGTAGCCTATTGAATCTCAAAGAGCTGAAAGTCTAATAAGAGTCCTTACTAAACCCGTTTTAGACTAATACACTCAGATTTTCAGTGCCCCGTCTACATTTTGGGAGCTGTCCACCGCACCAAGTGCTGAATTGGCGTGCACATTCGTTGACTTGCAGCGGAGAGTTTTGTTTTGTGCACGCTCCTTTGATGTAAGTAGCCAATAGCATGTGGATGACTAGACAACCAACAGTGCGGCATGTTTGAGAATGACTCTTGGACAATTTCACAAGATTAGTAGAGGAAACTCTATCATATGATAGCCTGTATGTAGCATAACCACAATAGCTTTGTTGCTCTGTTATTGTAGCATTTTGTTTAGCAATGGACTTGCATTTGGTGTAACAGTATCCTAACGCTATTGTTTGCACGGTTAACAGTATTTTTAATTTTGCTTAACCTGTCATTTGTGTCCTTGAAAAAGGCAGAGTGAACAGGCGCTATATCGGGGACTGTGCATTGTTGAGGCGAAATTTCACTATTTGCCATGCTCACTTTACAACAGGAGTAGCTAGTTTGGAAGTTTTTGGACGGAGTCCAATCTATAAACTCATGATCACACTCGGAATGGATGCTCACTAATGAGGAGGACCGGTGAGAGTACTTGAAAGATCACACAGTTCCACTCACAATCCTTCAAACATGTAGCCTACAGTGAATTGTGTTCACCTCTTCAGCAAAAGTGAGTCTGATTACACCAAGAGTGTCTATCTGTGTAACAGGGACAGCCTTAACCAAACGTGGCATACTGTAGTACTGGCAACTGAATGTGGGCATCCCCTTTAAACACGTGTAGCAAGTCCAACTGTGGGGCATAATCTGTTGTTGGACTGGTGCCAAGGGCTCACCACTGCCAGAAGCAGAGTTACTGAAATTAGATATTGTCTCCTACAAAAAAAAAAATCGATTTATAATTGGCAACTGTTGGTTGTAAACCACATTTTTGGAACTGTTGGACAGACAATTACACAAATTATCAGGTCATAAATATTAGGATATTGTTTTATGTTAAGGCCATTTTCGTGCCCAAGTAAAGCATGTTCAATAATGAAGGAACACAAATAATACATGTGCTACACAGAAGGGCCTTTCCCAGAATCAAGTAGCCTGAACAGGCCCTTTCACCTACAGTATGTCTCAGGGCTTTCACATGGTCTGATCCAAGGATCCCTCAAAGATCTTCAGAGTAGGAAATGGTGTTATCGATTGCTCCAGGGGTGGTTGACAATGTTTCCCCTAGGTACAGATCTGGGACCAGCTTCCCATCCTCCAATCCTATCCTTAACCATTAGTGAGGAAAATGCTAAACTTACCCAAGAACAGCATCTAGGGGAAACTTCACCCTACACGTTATCTATTCACACATAGTCAGTAGTCACTATCTATGACTAATTTTTCATGACTGGTGGCTTGACAAGTTTATATTTGATCTCACAATGATTTATTTATTCAACATCATTTTACAGCAGATGAACTTCAGCCTATCCTACACATCACATCACGTTATTCTCAGATATGCTCCTTTATGATGACAAATGGAGTGTAATGCTCTCAAAAATAATATGAATGATTGGTGTTAGCCAGGGGCAATTTTTTGAGTAGGTCATGATGCTAACAATTCAGTTGGTAGGCAGGATTTCCGTCCCTCTATCCCTGCACAATGTAATCCACTCTATGGGCATGCTTCTGTGTGGCTCAAGGACTATGGATATTTATTCCAGATTGCGAGAGAATGAGAAGAAGCGAGAAAGAGATGGAGAGAAAAAAGAGATGGAAAGAGAGGGAGAGAGAGCATAAGATGGAGAGAAAGAAAGATGTGTGGGGTGAGCGGGGACGATGTGATCACACTCCTCTCGAAGGACATTCATGTAACCTTCCTGGAGTGTGCATGCAGCAGCAACCCCCTCCTCACTTGCAGAGTGCAGCAGTGGCAATGACACACACACACATACCATAAAGCAGCATCCCCCTGACAGGTGTCCTGGATTCTGACATTCCAAATCCCCAGGTTTGACAGTGTTCATTAAAGATAATGTCTCACAGCTCCATGGGAAATGGTTTCACTGTAACGCTGAATGAACAGAACATGAGCATAATGCCATGACTAATGATTACATCACTGATATGAATCGGAATCTAATAATATCGATTGACTCAGCCAGGAATCAAATCCTTTTTTGGTACCATGTTTGGGAAAAAAGGCATGTCCTTGTACTGGTGCATAAAAGTTTTTTAAAAGCTTTTTAAGGTCATCATTCTCATCAGAGTGGGTGACTTCGCCCTTCACAGTTCTTGTGTAATCAATGGCAAATATCCCCCACAGATGTGACCACACTGACCCACTCACTGGAAACTGAGCTCTCACTGCTACTACTGACACAGTAAGCAAAATTACATATAACATTTGTCTTTTAGACGTCTTTTTCTGACGTTGAAATCAGGTGCATTTTAGGTGCCAAATGAAAGTTGAAAACATGCATTTTCCGGATGTCGAAAACAATATTTTACAGGACGTCGAAAATACATAATTTCCAGACATCTAAAATATGTATTTTCTGGATGTTGAAATCAGGTGCATTTTAGGTGCTGAATGAAAGGTGAAAAGACGTATTTTCCAGATGTCAAAAAGATTTACAGACATTGAAAATCCATCTTTTTCAGTCATTGAACAATGTCCAAATTTCTGGAAATACATTCTTTCAAGCCTCTTAATATACTGTAGGAAAGAGGAACCAACTGAAGATTATTGCTCCCATCTGTCACATGCACTTATGCTAGCTTTTCAAAGCATTCCAACCTACAGAATAAACCAACAGACCACTTCAACTACAATAGCATTCTCAGTAGCAGTAAAAAAAGAAAAAAAAGAAACCTTGCTATGACTGTGATATGTTTTTGTTTATCTAGCTTAGTTACGTAGCTCTGTCTGCTGAATTACCAAAATGTAAAAATAAAAACAAAAACACAAAGCATGCTGGGTATTATCCTAATGAGCTCCTCTCCCAAACAAGTACCTATTTGATCTGAACAAATCATAGACCTCTAAGCTATGTTTCACAAGTTTAACATCACAGTACGACACAGATTAGTACAGTAGAGTACAGTGCGCTACAGTACGGTATAGGATAGCAGTTTTATTCAGGATAGAATAGGATAGGATAGAGTTTTATTCAGTAGAGTAGACTACAGTAGAGTATGGTACAGTACAGTGCAGTTTAGTTCAGTAGAATACATTAGAGTAAAGTAGGGTTTAATACAGGACACTACTGTACTCTGTGCTCTACTGTATGTTTATTTACTGTGCACTGTACTCTGCTGTGCTCTATTGTACTGTACCGTGCTGTCCATAATTGTGAAACATAGATATCTATGATTGGTTTAGATTTGGTTCTGACCAAATCTGAACCAATTATAGACGTCTATGTTTGGACCAAATCAAGGTCGGTTCGGACCGGACCAAATCTGAACCAATTATAGATGTTTATGTTTGGGCCAAATATAGGCCGATCCGGATGTCTGTGGACATTGAAATCAAGGCCGGTCCAGACGGAAGTCTGTTTGGTTCAGATTTGGTCCGGTCTGCATTAAAAAAAGACTGGTCCAGACAGTACTAAAGAAAATACATCTAAAAGACATTGCCGTCTGTAAATGCCTAGCGGGGAGTGAGTACAACAGGAATTTAGCTGCATACGGTGATGCAGAACACTGGATAAAGTACCTTTGAGATGGTTTACCTGAGTGGTGTACCTGAGTATGGTGTTGGTTAGAGAGATCATCTCAACCAGACGATTTACTTGAAGTAAACTGTTGGATTTATTTTCAGTGTTTACTGAGCTAGTGTTTTGTTATTGCTCTGTATTTTAGAAGAAAAGGCCAACATTTTGCAAGTATATATAAAGTATGTTTCTTGACAATCCAACCTGGTCTCAGAGCATTTCGTATTATTCTTATTGTAAATCTGAGACACTCCATTTAGTATGATATGTTACGTTTGGTATGGTTACATAAAACAGACGGTTAGTTAAGGCAAAAAATGAAAGTAGGGTAGTTGGTTGGGGTGGATGGAAGGGTGTATAACACAAACGTTGAGCAACCTAAAGGTTGCGAGTTCAGATCTCATCACGGACAAAAATGTTTTTTGCTAATTAGCAACTTTAACTACTTACTACTTTTTAGCTACTTTGCAACTACTTAGCATGTTAGCTAACCCTTCCCCTAACACTAACCCTGACCTTAAAACTTTTAGCTAACCCTAACTCCTAAACTTAACCCTAAATCCTAGCCTAGCAAACGTTAGCATGCTAGCTAATGTTAGCAACCTAGCCACCTAGCTAGAATTCGTAACATATCAAATGTTTAGCAAATTCGTAACATATAGTACATTTTGCAAATTCATAATATATAATACGAATTGTAATATAATCACACAAATTAATACATACCATACAAAACTTAATATTACACACTAAATGGAGTGTCTCGGATTTACATTCAGAATAATACGAAATGCTCTGAGACCAGGTTGGACAATCTGTCTTTTGCAGGAAGATGGAATCGGAGTAGGTATACCTATTGGTCTGGGTATACTATACATCCATACAAACTCATCCACCGGAGACCACACTCTTTGAGAACCGAGAGAAAGATCATCTATCCTTCCTTTTACCTGACACACTGTGTGTGGACCAAGGCCAGTTAAAGGTGAGAGAGAACAAAAACTCAGAATGTACACAGCACAACTGGAACCCACAGTAAACCACTGACTGAACACAATGTCCTTCCTCTGTGAGGGAAGAGAGAGTCAGAGAGCATCAATCTGTCTGACTCATCGTCAGTGAACATATCCAAGACTGTCCATCAAAACCCAGTTATTCCTGCCGCGCTATATGACCAGCTCTGGCATTGAGACCGCCAGTCCTGTGTGAGTTGGTGTGTAACAGTGTGAGTGGACGTAGCTAGGAGGAGGGAGGTCCCACTTACAGTCAGTGACGATCCCAATACACCCAAGAGACTGTCAATCACATCAAGACCCAGCCATTACTGACTTTACATAACCACATAACCAGGTCTGGCCTGGAGACAGCCAGTCCTGTGTGTGTGTGTGTGTGTGGAAGTAGCCCAGTGTGTGTGAGTGGGTGGAGGTATCTAGGAGGAGGGGGTGGCCGTTGTCTTCTCAGGCCGGATGCAGAACATCCTCGAGCAGAACTTAGACATGGCCACGGCTCTGCTGGCGGGAGAGAAGCTGAAGGAGCTGATCCTGCCTGGCTCTTCCCAGGATGAGAAGGGAGGAATGCTGGCCGGCCTTATGGTCCAGCTTAAATTGGAGCTACCATTTGACCGCGTCGTCACCATCGGCACTGTCATCATACCCATCCTGCTCGTCACTCTGGTCTTCACAAGGAACTTTGCAGGTCAGTGGGTCGGCAAGACGGCAGACCTGGCTTCAACTATTATTTGAAATAATATACTTTAGTTGTGCTTGTCTGGGGAAATTGAACCAGTAGAATAGTTGCAAAAGTGCAAACACCGCCCCTTTTGGCACTCTGGCCAGACTAGAGCAAACGCTCAAAATATTTAAAATAGTATTTGAATCCAGGTCTGGCAGACGGCCACTAGTGGGGCCTGTGACAGCGCTATGCTGCTGCTGTAAACACCAAACACACACACAGCAGGTTGGGAAGGCAACTGTATGTCCTAACGTGTTGTTGTTAACTCACATCACATCAGCCTGTCACTTTACACTGAACCAGAACACAGATACTAGTAGACAGCTGTAGTAGCTTTGTTATTCATACGATGGCATTGGTATATTTAAAAAAATAACAAAGGTTTCTCTCACAAACAATGCCCCAACAACATTGGCATTCATAATGTCTAACAGTAGGACATTATCCTGAAGAGTTTACTTGTGCTCTATTGGTGCTTTTCCAGTGAGTCTTACACCCACACCAGGTTGTCACCAGTGTTTTATGTTAATGTGAGCTCTAAGGTTATCGTGTTTCCATCAGGAGTGTGACACTAAATATTTGTGGTGAGCTGAATCAACAACCTCGGTTTCATTTCATGTTGTGTTGCTGCCATGCTGTTTTGTTGTCTAAGGTCTCTCTTTATGTAGTGTTGTGGTCTCTCTCTTGTCGTGATGTGTGATGCGTGTTTTAATCCCGTCCCAGGGGCTGAAAAAAAAAGACAACACACACATTGCGACAAGAGTGACACCACAACACTACATAAAGAGAGACCTAAGACAACACAGCATGGCAGCAACACGTGACAACACAGCATGGTAGCAACACAACATGGAGGCAGGAGGCCTTTTGCTAGGCCGTCATTGTAAATAAGAATGCATTCTTAACTGACTTGCCTAGTTAAATAAAGGTAAATTAAAAATGTAAAAATCATTACTGTTGGTTTATAAGAAGGTGTTAAAGCTCACAGTTCGCAATCGTTTTGTAAATGCAAGCTGAAAAGTACTCAGAGCCTTGCCTGGCTCCAAGTCAGAGCAGGTCCACTGGAGCCGTGGCCCAGTGAGACACGGGGGCCGGCCCACGTAGATGGAAACAGAAAAGTCTGAATCTTTTGGGTAAAACACTCTGGTAAATCCTCAGATGAAATGCACCATACTTTAAAAAAAATCAGAATGATAGATCTGGGAAATGTAGGGTTAAGTATCCAGTGCTTTTGGTTTTTGGTGTGAGAGATCAGTTCAGAGATTAGACTGGGATACTGTAGTGAACAGAGAGGAGAGAAAGGAAAGCTCAATGCTGAGTCAGGCTGTCTGCATAGCAGCACCAACCAGCTGTGACTGAGCATTTCACCTAGTACCGGGCGGGAAGCACTGGTCCGACAGAGGATGGGATTGAGTGGGAGCCCATCTCTGCATTCTCTGCACTGCTCCTCTTCAAAACATGGGTTGCCAACTGGACCCATTTGATAGGCCCCACAAACCTCAAGTGCCATGGCAACAACCAAAAACAGCAGTGCAATGTGCACTATATTACATTTATGTACAATACTTATTGTATTGATGTCATTGGTTTCTACCCTTAAATTGAACAAATTATGTTGGATTTAAGTCTCAGGCAAAGTCCAATACCAAATGAAGGAGCCTACAGGCCAAATATGAACATGTGCAAATTTGAAGAGCAATCACAAACTTTGTCAAGCCTGAAAAACAGCCCTTTCCCAGACACCGTACCCACCCCAGCCCTCTGACACCTGGCTCAGCGCTTTGCAGGCAGTGTGTAATGTTCTCATGCTCAGTTCAACAACCATTAAATGAAAGTCACAAGTGCACCTCGGGGCCAGATGCACCCCTGAACCTACCAGACCTTGTCAGTCGACCGTCGAATGGCCTTGCTGCTACCATACTCAAGCATAACAGGGAACGAATGAATGGAATACAGATGTGGCTTGAAGTGCTGCCTCCTTCTCAGTCTCCTCTCCAGATGGTTTTATACCATGAATCAGCACTTCCAGAAAGTAATGAAATCTGAGAAGTCTTCTGACACAAATGGATTAAATTAATCAATGGTATTTCCCCCACATAGGAAACATCTATAGAATCAACATTATATCAAAGACTGGCTGTTAGAGGAAAGTTTGACAATTCATTTTTTTTTAAATTCACTTACTGTAAATAGATAACAAACATCCATTACCCTCAGTTGTAATGTCAGGTTATGAGGCTAACTATCTCCTTCTTTTCCCCTCTCAGAGGAGTCAATCTACTGCTACACGCCTCACAACTTCACCCGTGACCAGGCCCTGTACGCACGAGGCTACTGCTGGACAGAGCTGCGTGACGCCGTTCCCGGGGTGGAGCCTGACCTTCGACCTTCGCTGTTTGAGCACAAGTTCCTACCATACGCCCTGCTGGCCTTCGCCGGCATCATGTACATCCCTGCTTTGGGCTGGGAGTTCATGGCCTCCACAAGACTTACCTCCGAGCTCAACTTCCTGCTTCACGAGATTGACAACTGCTACCACCGGGCTGCCGAGGGCCGGGCCCCTAAGATCGAGAAGCAGATCCAGTCCAAAGGACCAGGCATCACGGAGAAAGAGAGACGAGAGATCATCGAGAATGCGGAGAAGGAGAAGAGCCCCGAGCAGAACCTGTTTGAGAAGTACCTGGAGAGACGAGGACAGAGCAACTTTCTGGCCAAGCTGTACCTTGCGCGCCACTTGGCCATCATGTGCCTCAGCTCCATCCCCATCTCCTACCTGAGCGCCTACTGGCACCGCCAGCGCCAGAACGAGTTCAGCTGTGCCCTGGGGGAGCCTCCAGACTCCAGCAGCATCCCTGAGCTGAGGCTCAGCGTCAACTGCAAACTGCCAGCCGTGCAGCTGCAGCGCATTATGGCCGCCGTAGACATTGCCCTGCTGAGCACCATGAACCTTGTCATCCTGGTCAACTTGCTGCACCTGTTCGTGGTGCGGAAGTCCAACTTCGTGTTCGACAAACTGCACAAGGTGGGCATCAAGACGCGGCGGCGCTGGCAGAAGT